>NW_027202667.1:0-180403 GCF_024711535.1 Dipodomys merriami
CAGCGGAACACAGTGGGGACAATGCGGGGACACAGCGGGACACAGCAGGGGACACAGCGGGACACAGTGGGAATCATCTGTGAACACAACGGAACACAGCGGGGGACAGAGCGGGGGACACAGCGGAACACAACGGGGACTCAGCTGGACACAGCGGGGGTATACAGCGTGACACAGCGGGAACACAGCGGGGACACAGCAGGACACTGCGTGACACATCGGGGACACAGCGGGACACAGTGGAGACACAGCGGGGAAACAGCGGGGGACACAGCGGTTGACTCATAGAAGACACCGTGGGACACAGCGGGACACAGCGGGGGACAGAGCGCTACACCGCGGGTCACACAGCGGGACACAGCGGGACACAGCGGGGACACAGCTTGACACAGCGGGGACACAGCGGGAAACAGCAGGACACAGCGGGGAAACAGCGGGACACAGAGGGACACAGCGGGGACACAGCAGGACACAGCGTGGGACACAGCGAGGACACAACGGGATTCAACGGGACACAGCAGAGGACACAGTTGGGGACACAGAGGGGACACAGCGGGTACACAGCGGGACACAGAGGGGACACAGCAGGGACACAGCAGGACACAGCTGTGACACAACGGGACACAGTGGGGGACATAGCGGGGACACAGCTGGGACACAGGGGGACACAACGGGGTCAAAGCAGGACACAGTGGGGGACACAGCGAGGACACAGCGGGACACAGCGGAAAACAGCGGGGGACAAAGCGGGAGAGAGCGGGGGACACAGCAGGACACAGAGGGGACACAGCGGGACACAGCGTGGACACAGTGGGACACAGCAGAGGACACAGTGGGGAAAAATCGGAACACTGGGACATAGCGGGGGACACTGCGGGACAGAGCAGGGGACACAGCGGGGGACACAGCGGGACACAGTGGGGACACTGCGGGGACACTGAGCGACACAGCGGGGGACACAGCGGGACAAAGCGGGACACAGCGGGGAACACAGCGTGACACAGCGGAGACACAGTGGGGACACAGCGGGACAACTCCGGGGGACACAGCGAGGTACACAGCGGGACACAGCGGGACACAGCGAGGACACAGCGGAACACAGGCAGACACAGCGGTGACAGAGCGGGAGACACAGCAGGGGACACAACGGGACACAGTGGGACACAGGGGAACACAGCGGGACACAGCGGGGGACACAGCGGCACACAGCGGGACAGAGCGGGGACACAGCGGGGGACACAGCGGGACACAGCGGGGTACACAGCGAGGACACAGCGGGGGACACAGCGGCACACAGCGGGACAGAGCGGGGACACAGCGGGGGACACAGCAGGGGACACAGAGCGGACACAGCGCTGCCACATCAGGACACAGCGGGGACACAGTGGGACACAGCAGGGACACAGCGGGACACAGCGGGACACAGCGGGGATACAGCGGGACACAGCGGGGACACAGCGGGGACACAGCGGGACATAGCGGGACACAACGGGGACACAGCGGGACACAGCGAGAGACACAGCGAGGACACAGCGGGGAGCACAGCGGGACACAGCGGGGGACAGAGCTGGGACACATCGGGACACAGCGGGGTCACAGCAGGACACAGCGGGGGACACAGAGGGACACAGCAGGACACAGCAGGACAAAGCGTGGGATACAACGGGACACAGCAGGAAACAGGGGACACAGCGGGACACAGAGGAGTACACAGCTGGGGACACAATGGGACACAGAGTGGGACACAGTGGGACACAGCGGGACACAGTGGGGACAAAGCAGGTGACACAGCGGGGGACAGAGCGGGACACAGCGGGGACACAGCGGGGACTCAGCGGGGGACATAGCGGGGGACAAAGCAGGACACCACGGGACTCAGCGGAACACAGCGGAACATCTTGGGGACACTGTGGGGACACAGCGGGACACAGCGGGGGACACAGCGGGACACAGCGGGACTCATTGGTGAACACAACGGAACACTGCAGGGGACACAGCGGGGGACACAGCGGGACACAGTGGGGACTCAGCTGGACACAGCGTGGTATACAGCGTGACAGAGCGGGAACACAGCGGGGACACAGCGGGTCACTGTGTGACACATTGGGGACACAGCGGGACACAGCGGGACACAGCGGGACACAGCGGGGGACACAGCGCTAAACAGCGAGAACCACAGCGAGGACACAGCAGGACACAGCGGGGTACACAGCTGGGGACACAAAGGGAAACAGCGGAGACACAGCAGGTCACTGGGTGACACATCGTGGACACAGCAGGACACAGCTGGACACAGCAGAGACACAGCGGGGACACAACGGGGGACACAGCGGGGGACACAGCGAGGACACAGCGGGATACAGCGGGACACAGGGAGAACACAGTGGGACAGAGCAGAACACAGCGAGGACACAGCGGGACACAGCAGGGGAAAAAGACGGGACACAGCAGGACACGGGGACACAGAGGGGGACAGCGGAGGACAGCGGGGACACAGCTAGACACAGAGGGGAACATAGAGGGGGACACATCGTGACACAGCTGGCGATATAGCGGGACACAGCGGGGGACGAAGCGAGGACACAGCGGGACACAGCGGGACACCACGGGGGACACAGCGTGACACAGCTGTGGACAGCGCTGGGGACACAGCGAGACACATAGGGGGACACAGCGGGACACAGCGGGGATACAGCGGTGACAAAGCGGGACACAGCGGGGGACACAGCGAGACACAGCTGGGGAAACAGCGAGGACACAGCGGGACACAACGGGACACAGTGGAGGACACAGCGGGACAAGCGGGTCACAGCGGGGACACAGCGGGACACAGCTGGGACACAGCATGACACAGCCGGACACAGCGGGGAAACAGCGGGACACAGTGGGACACAGCGGGGACACAGCAGGACACAGCGGGGACACAGCGGGACACAGTGGGGGACACTTTGGGACATAGCGGGACACAGCGGGGGACACAGCAGGAGACAGCGCGACACAGCTGGGACACAGCGGGGACACAGCGGGGAGCACTGCCGGACACAGTGGGGGACAAAACGCGGACACAACTGCGACACAGCGGGACACAGCAGGGTCACAGCGCGGCACAACTGGGGACACAGCGGGACACAGCGGGGACACAGAGGGGACTCAGCGGGGAACACAGTGGGGGACAAAGCACGACACCACGGGACAAAGATGGACACAGCGGGACACAGACGGGACACTGCGTGGACAAAGCGGGATAAATCGGGGGACACAGCAGGACACAGAGGGGGACACAGCGGGACACATCGGGGGACAGAGCGGGGGACAAGGCCGAACAGAGCCGGGACAAGCGGGACACAGCGGGACACAGCGGGGACAGAGCGGGACACAGAGTGACACAGCTCTACACAGTGTGACACAGCGGGACACAGCGGGGACGCAGCAGGGACACTGCAGGGGACACAGCGCGACACAGCGGGACACAGGGGGGTACACAGCAGGACACAGCATGGACACAGCGGGACACAGCGTGGGACAGAGCGGGGACATAGCGTGACACAGTGGGACACAGCGGGGACACAGCGGGACACAGCGAGAGACACAGCGGGGACACAGCGGGGGACACACCAGGGGACACAGCGGGGACACAGCGGGGGACACAGCGAGGACACAGCGGGACACAGCATGGACAGCGGGAGACTAAGCGGGAGAGAGCAGAGGACACAGCAGGACACAGCGGGTACACAGCGGGACACAGCGGGACACAGCAGGGGACACAGAGGGACAGAGCGGGACACAGCGGGGACACAGAGGGGGCACAGCGGGACACAGCGGGACACAGCGTGGGACAAAGCGGGACACAGCGAGGACACATCGGGACACAGAGGGGGACAAAGTGGGGACACAGCGGGACACAGAGGGACACAGCAGGGGACACAGGGGGGGACACAGCGGGGGACACAGTGGGACCCAGCGGGGGACACAGCGAGGACAAAGCGGGACCAAGTGGGACACAGCGTCGATACAGCGGGGATACAGCGGGACACAGCGGGGTACACAGCTGGGGACACAACGGGACACAGAGGGGGACACAGCGGGACACAGCGGGAAACAGCAGAGACAAAGCGGGGATCACAGCGGGGGATAGAGCGGCACACAGCCGGGGACACGGGGAGGACACAGCGGGACAGAGCGGGGACACAGAGGGAACTCAGCGGGGGACAAAGCAGGGACAGAACAGGGACACAGGTGTACACAGTGGGGACACAGCGGGACAAATCGCGGACACAGCGGGACACAACAGGACAGAGGGGGACACAGTGGGACACAACGGGGACACAGCACAACACAGCTGGGACACAGCGGGACACTTTGGGGGACACAGCGGGACACAGCGGGACACAACGGGGACAAAGCGGTAATCACAGCTGAGGATAGAGCGGGACACAGCGGGGGACACAGGGAGGACACAGAGGGTGACACAGCAGGGCCAAAGCAGGACACCACGGGACAAAGCGGAACACAGCGGGACACAGTGGGGAAACTGTGGGGACACAGCTGGACACAGCGGGACACAGTGGGACTCAGCGGGGAACACAGCGGAACAGATCGGGGGACAGAGCGGGGGACAGAGCGGGACACAACAGGGACTCAGCTGGACACAGCGTGGTACACAGCGTGACACAGCGGGGTCACAGCAGGGACACAGCGGGACACTACGTGACACATTGGGGAAACAGCCGGACACAGCGGGACACAGCGGGGGACACAGTGCTACACAGCGGGGAACACAGCGGGACACAGCGTGGGACACAGCGAGAACAGAGTGCAACACAGCGGGACACAGCGAGGACACAGCGGGACACAGCGGGGACACAGCAGGGACACAGCGGGGTACACAGCTGGGGACACAACAGGACACAGCGGGGGACACAGCGGAACACAGCGGAACACAGTAGGACACAGCGGGGACACAGTGGGGGACACAGTGGGGGACAGAGCGGTACACAGCGGGGGACACAGAGAGGACACAGCGGGACACAGCGGGGACACAGCGGGGACTCAGCGGGGGAAACAGCGAGGGACAAAGTGGGACAAAACGGAACACCGCGGAACACAGCGGGACACACCGGGGACACTGCGGGGACACAGCGGGACACAGCGGGGGACGCAGCGGGACACAGCGGGGGACACAGCGGGGACACAGCGGAACACAGCGGGGGACACAGCCAGGAAACAGCGGGACACAGTGGGACACAGCGGGGGACAAAGCAGGAGATAGCGGGGGACACAGTAGGGGACATGGGGGACACAGCGGGACATAGCGGGACACAGCGGGACACAGCGAGAGACACAGCGGGGACACAGCGGGGAGCACAGCGGGACACAGTGGGGGACAGAGTGGGGACAGGGCTGGGACACAGCGGGACACAGCGGGGTCACAGCAGGACAGAGGGGGACAAAGCGTGGGACAAAGCGGGACACAGGCGGACACAGCGGGACAGAGCAGTGTACACAGCTGGGGACACAATGGGACACAGAGTGGGACACAGGGGACACAGCGGGACAGAGCAGGACACAGCGGGGACACAGCGGGACACAGTGGGGGAAAAGCGGGATACCACGGGACACAGCGGAGGACACAGCAGGGGACAAAGCGGGACACATCTTGGGACACAGCACGACACAGCAGGGTACACAGCGGGACACAGCGGGACAGAGCGGGATACAGCAGGACACAGCGGGAAACAGCGGGACACAGCGGGACACAGCCGGGGACACAGCGGGGGACACAGGGAGGACACAGCGGGACACAGCGGGGGACACAGCAGGGACACAGCGGGATACAGGGGAGGACAGCGGGTACAGAGTGGGGGATACAGCGAGGACACAGCGGGACAAAGCGGGAACCAGCGGGACACAGCGGGACACAACGGGGGACACAGCGGGACACCGCGGGACACAGCATGACACAGCGGGGACACAGTGGGGGACACAGCGGGACACAGCGGGGAAACTCTGTGGGACAGCGGGAACACAGCGGGACACAGCGGAGGACAGGGGGGACACAGCAGGGGACACAGCGGAACACCAAGGGGACACAACGTGACACAGCCGGAAACAGCGGCGGAAATAGCGGGACACAGCGGGACACAGGGGGACATAGCGGGAACACAGCGGGACACAGCGGGATACAACAGGGGACACAGCGAGGACACAGCGGGGGACACATAGGGGGACAGCGGAGACACACCGGGGGACAGCGGGGACACAGCGGGACACCACAGGGGACAGTGGGGATACAGCAGGGACACAGCGGGAACACAGCAGGATACAGCCGGGACACCGCGTGGACACAGCAGGACAGAGCGGGGACACAGCTTGTACACAGCAGGACACAGCGGGACACAGCGGGACACAGCGGGACACAGCGGGACAAAGTGGGGGACACAGTGGGGGACAGCGTGAACACACCGGAGGACAATGGGGACAGAGCGGGACACAGTGGGGGACAACGTGGACAAAGAGGGACACAGCGTGACACAGCAGGACACAGCGGGGACGCAGCGAGGACACAGCGGGACACAGTGAGGATCACATCGGGAGACCCAGCAGGACACAGCAGGACACAGGGGTGGACACAGTGGGACACAGGGAGGACACAGTGGGGACACAACGGGGACACAGTGGGGACAAAGCAGGACACACCGGGACACAGTGGGGACACAGTGGTGACACAGCGGGACATAGGGGAGCACAGCGGCACACAACGGGAGACACAGCGGGACACAGCAGGGGACACAGCGGGACCCAGGGGGGGAAACAGCGAGGACACAGCAGGACACAGCGGGATACAGTGTCGACAAAGCAGGGACACAGCGGGACACAGCTGTTGACACAGCAGTGGACACAGCGGGACACAACGGGGGACACAGCGGGGACATAGCGGGGGACACAGAGAGGACACAGCGGGACACAGGGGGAACCAGCGGGACACAACGGGACACAGCGGGGGACACAGCGGGGGACAGCGGTGACACACCAGGGGACAGTGGGGACACAGCGGGACACAGCGGGACAAAACGGGAGACACAGCGAGGACACAGTGGGAAACACAGCGGGGGACACAGTGGGACACAGCGAGAACACTGCAGGAACCAGCAGGGCCACAGCGGGGAACAGAAGGCGACACAGTGGGGGACACAGTGCGACACAGCGGGGACACAGCGGGACACAGCAGGGGACACAGGGGTGGACACACCGGGACACTGCTTGGGACACAGCGGGACACACAGCAGGGTACACAGCGGGACACAGTGGGGTACACAGTGGGACACAGCGGGGACACAGCGGAACACAGCGGGACACAGTGGGGGACACAGCGGGACACAGCGTGGGACACAGCGAGTACACAGCGGGACACAGCGGGACACAGCGTCCATACTGTGGGGACACAACAGGACACAGCAGGGTACACAGCTGGGCAAACAAGGGGACATAGCGGGGAACACATTGGGACCCAGCGGGACACAGCAGGGACAAAGCGGGGGACACAGCGGGGGACAGAGCGGGACACAGCAGGGGACGCAGGGAGGACACAGCGGGACACAGCGGTGACAAAGCGGGTTCTCAGCGGTGGATACAGCGGGGGACAAAGCGGGACACCACGGGACACAGAGGGACACAGCGGGGACACTGCGGGGACACAGCGGGAAACAGCTGGGGACACAACGGGACACAGCAGGTGACACAGCGGGGACACAGCGGGACACAGCGGGACACAGCAGGGACTCAGTGGGGGACACAGCCGGGAACAAAGCAGAAAACCATGGTACACAGCAGAATACAGTGGGACACAGTGGGGAAACTGCGAGGACACAGCAGGACACAGCAGGGACACAGCGGGACACAGCGGGGACACAGCAGAGACACAGCAGGACACAGCGGGGACCACAGCGGGACACAACGGGACACAACGGGGGACACAGTGGGGACATAGAGGGGGTCCCAGCGAGGACACAACGGGACACAGCGGGACACAGTCGGGTACATAGCGGGGAACAGCAGGGACACACCGGGGGACAGCGGGGACACAGAAGGACACAGCGGGGACAGAGCAGGACACAGCGGGGGACACAGCGGGGACACAGCGGGACATAGCGGTGACACAGCGGGACACAGTGAGAGTCACAGCGGGTACACAGTGTGGAACAGAGCGGGACACAGAGGGACAGAGCGGGGACACAGCGGGACAAAGTGGAGCACACAGCGGGACATAGCGGGACACAGCGGGACACAGCAGGGGACACAGCTGGGGACACAGCGGGACACAGTGGGGGATATAGCGAGGACACAGAGGGACACAACGGGACACCGAGGGGGACACAGAGGTACACAGCGGGACACAGCAGGCACAAAGCGGGAATCACAGCGGGGGATAGAGCAGGACACAGCGGGGGACACAGGGAGGACACAGCGGGATACAGTGGGGACACAGCGGGACACTGCGTGACAAATTGGGGACACAGCGGGACACAGCGGGACACAGCGGGGGACACAACGCTACACAGCGGGGGACACAGCTGGGGACACAGCGGGACACAGTGGGGGATATAGCGAGGACACAGAGGGACACAACAGGACACCCAGGGGGACAGTGGGACACAGCGGGGTCACAGCGGGGACTCAGCGGGGGACACAATGGGGGACACAGCGGGGACAGAGCAGGAACACAGGGGGACACAGCGGGTACACAGCGGAACACATCGGGGACACAGCGGGACACAGCAGGACACAGCGGGACACAACGGGACACAGTAGGACACAGCGGGGACAAAGCAGGACACAGCGGGGACACAGCGGGACACAGTGGGGGACACAGCGGGACACAGCGTGACACAGAGGGACAAAGCGGGAATCAAAGCGGGGACACAGCGGGACACAGCTGGGGACTCAATGGGACACAGCAGGTGACACAGCGGGGAAACAGCGGGACCCAGCGGGGACACAGCGGGGACACAGTAGGAAAACTGCGGGGACACAGCGGGGACACAGCGGGACACTGTGGGGGACACAGCGGGACACAGCGGTGACAAAGCGGCAATCACAGCGGGGGATAGAGCGAGACACAGTGGGGGACACAGCGGGACACAGTAGGGACTCAGCAGGGGACACAGCAGGGGACAAAGCAGGACACCACAGGACACATCGGAAAACAGCGGGACACAGTGGGGAAACTGCGGGGACACAGCGGGACACAGCGGAGGACACAGCGGGACACAGCAGGACTCAGCGGGGAACACAGCGAAACACAGCGGTGGACAGAGTGGGGAACACAGCGGGACACAGCAGAGACTGAGCTGGACACGGCGGAGGACACAGTGTGACACAGCGGGGACACAGTAGGAAAACTGCGGGGACACAGCGGGACACAGCAGGGACACAGCGGGACACTGTGGGGGACACAGCGGGACACAGCGGTGACAAAGCGGGAATCACAGCGGGAGATAGAGCGGGACACAGTGGGGGACACAGCGGGACACAGTAGGGACTCAGCAGGGGACACAGCAGGGGACAAAGCAGGACACCACAGGACACATCGGAAAACAGCGGGACACAGTGGGGAAACTGCGGGGACACAGCGGGACACAGCGGAGGACACAGCGGGACACAGCAGGACTCAGCGGGGAACACAGCGAAACACAGCGGTGGACAGAGTGGGGAACACAGGGGGACACAGCTGGGACTCAGCTGGACACGGCGGGGGACACAGTGTGACACAGCGGGGACACAGCAGGGACACAGCGGGACACTGCGTGACACATCGGGGACACAGCGGGAAACAGCGGGACTCAGCGGGGGTCACAGCGCTACAAAGCGGGGAACACAGCGAGGACACAGCGGGACACAGCGTGGGACACAGCGAGAACACAGTGGGACACAGCGGGACACAGCGAGGACACAGCTGGACACCACGGGGACAAAGCGGGGGACACAGCGGGACACAACGGGGGAAACAGCGAGGACACAGCAGGACACAGGGGGGACACAGCAGGGACACAGCGATGACACAGCAGTACACAGCACAAGACACAGCGGGGAAACAGCGGGACACAGTGGGACACAGCGGGGGACACTGCGGGACAGAGCGGGGGACACAGCGGGGAACACAGCGTGACACAGCGGGCCTCAGCAGGGACACAACGGGAAACTGCGTGACACATCGGGGACACAGCGGGACACAGCGGAAAACAGCGGGGACACAGCGCTACACAACGGGGGACACAGCAAGGACACAGCTGGACACAACGGGGGACACAGCGAGGTACACAGCGGGACACAGCGCAGGACACAGCGGGGAAACAGCAGGACACAGTGGGACACAGCGGGGGACACTGCGGGACAGAGCAGGGGAAACAGCGGACACCTCGGGGAACACAGCGTGACACAGCGGGGACACAGCAGGGACACAGCGGGACACTGCGTGACACATAGGGGACACAGCGGGACACAGCGGGACACCTCGGGGAACACAGCGTGACACAGCGGGGACACAGCGGGGACACAGCGGGGACACAGCGGGGACACAGCGGGACACTGCGTGACACATAGGGGACACAGCGGGACACAGCAGGAGACACAGCGCTACACAGCGGCGGACACAGCCAGGACACAGGAAGGACACAGCCGGACACAGCGGGGGACACAGCGAGGTGCACAGCGGGACACAGCGGGGACACAGCGGGGACACAGCAGGGACACAGCAGGGGACACAGCCGGACACAGCGGGACACAGCGGGACTCATCGGTGAACACAATGCAACAAAGCGGGGAACATAGCGGGAGACACAGCGGGACACAGTGGGGACTCAGCTGGACACAGCGTGGTATACAGCGTGACAGAGCGGGGACACAACGGGGACACAGCAGGACACTTTGTGACACATCGGGCACACAGCGGGACACAGCGGGACACACCGGGGGACACAGCGCTACATAGCGGGAAACACAGAGAGGACACAGCGGCACACAGAGGGGTACACAGCTGGTGACACAAAGGGAAACAGCGGAGACACAGCAGGACACTGTGTGACACATCATGGACACAGCAGGACACAGCGGGACACTGGAGACACAGCGGGGACACAACGGGGGACACAGAGGGTGACACAGCGAGGACACAGCGGAGGACACAGCGCTACACAGCGGGGAACACAGCGAGGACACAGCGGGACACAGCGGGGGACACAGCGAGAACACAGTGGGATACAGCGGAACACAGCGAGGACACAGCGGGACACCGAGGGGACACAGCGGGGCCCACAGCGAAACACAGCGGGGGAAACAGAGGGACACAGCGGGACACAATGGGACACAGCGGGGGACACAGCGGGGACACAGCGGGACACAGCAGGGACAAAGTGGGACACAGCGGGACACAGCGGGGACACAGCGGGACACAGCAGGACACAGCGGGGACACAGCAGGACACAGCGGGGACACAGCGGGACACAGTGGGGGACACAGCGGGACACAGCGGGACAGAGCGGGGGACACAGCAGGACACAGCTCGACACAGCTGGGACACAGCGGGAACACAGCGGGGAGCACAGCGGGACACAGTGGGGGACATAATGCGGACACAGCTGGGACACAGCGGGACACAGCGGGGGACACAGCGAGGACACAGCGGGACACAGCGGGACACAGCATGGGACACAGCTGGGGACACAGCGGGACACAGTGGGGGATACAGCGAGAACACAGAGGGACACAACGGGACACCGAGGGGGACACAGAGGGACACAGCGGGACACAGCGGGACACAGCAGGGACAAAGCGGGAATCACAGCGGGGGATAGAGCGGGACACAGCGGGGGACACAGGGAGGACACAGCGGGACACAGCGGGGACACACCGGGGACACAGCGGGGGACACAGCAGGGACAGAGCAGGAACACAGTGGGACACAGCGGGGACACAGCGGGACACAGCGGGGACACAGCGGGGACTCAGCGGGGTCACAGCCGGGGACAAAGCAGGACACCATGGGACACGGCAGAACACAGCGGGACACAGTGGGGAATCTGCGGGGACACAGCCGGACACAGCAGGGACACAGCGTGACACAGCGGGGACAAAGCGGAGACACAGCGGGACCCAGCTGGGGCCCCAGCGGGACACAGCGGTACACGTCGGGGACACAGCGGGGACTCAGCAGGGGACACAAAGTGGGACAAACCGGTACACCACGGGAAACAGCGGGACACACCGGGACACAGCGGGGGACACAGCGGGGGAATGAGAAGGGAACACAGCGGGACACAGCGGGGACACAGTTGGACACAGCGAGATACACAGCGGGACAGATCGGGGACACAACGAGGACACAGCAGGACACAGCGGGACACATCGGGACACAGCGAGACACAGCGGGATACAGCGGGGGAAACAGCGGGACACAGCAGGGACACAGAAGGACACAGTGGGGACACAGCGGGGACACAGCAGGATACAGAGGGGACAGAGCGGGACACAGCGGGGACACAGCGGGGCACAAAGCGGGGGGCACAGCGGGGGACAGCGGGGACACAGTGGGACACATCGGTGGACAGCAGGGAAAGGGAGGGTCACAGCGGGACACAGCGGGACACAGCGAGGGGACAGCGGGGACACAGCAGGACACAGCAGGGAAACAGTGGGTGACAGCGGGGACACATTGGGACACAGCGAGACACAGCGGGACACAGCGGGGGACACAGCGGGACACAGCGGGGGCACAGCTTGATACACAGTGGGACACAGCGGGGGACACAGCGGGGAAACAGAGGGACACAGAGGGGAAAAAGCGGGGACACAGCGGGACACAGCAGGGACACAGTGTGTGACAGCCCAGACACAACGGAACACAGCAGGACACAGAGGGGACACAGGGGGACACAGCGGGGACACAGCGGGGACACAGCGGGACACAGCGGGACAAATGGGGGAACACAGCACGACACAGCAGGGGACACAGAGGGACACAACAGTGGACACAGTGAGGACACAGAGGGACACAGTGGGACACATTGGGGACACAGCAGGGACACAGCGGGGAACACAGCTGAACACAGCGGATTACATAGCGGGACATAGCGGGGACACAGCGAGGACACAGCGGGACACAGCAGGATACAGCGGGGAACACAGTGGGACACAGCGGGACACAGCGGGACACAGCGGGAGACACAGTGAGGATACAGCGGGACACATTGGGACACATCGGGGACACAGCGGGGACACAGCCCAGGACAGAGCAAGACCAGCAGGGAAACAGCGGGGACACAGCGGGGGCACAGCTGGACACAGCGTGATACACAGCGGGACACAGCGGGTACACAGCGAGGACACAGTGGGACAGAGCGGGACAGCACGGACACTCCATGGGACAGCGGGGACACAACGGGACACAGCGGGGGATAGCAGGGACACAGCGGGTCACAGAGGGACACAGCGGGGACACAGCGGGGGACAGCGGAGAAACAACGGGACACAGAGGGGACACAGTGGGGACACAGCGGGATACAGCGGGGACACAGTGGGTGACAGAGGGGACACAACGGGAAACAGCGGGACACAACGGGGACACAGCAGGGTCACAGCGGGGACACAGCGAGACACAGCGGGGACACAGCGGGGGACACAGCGGGGGAATCAGTGGGTTACACAGTGGGACACAGCGAGGACACACAGGGCCACAGTGGAACAAAGCGGGTCACAGCGGGACACAGCGGGGACACAGCGGGGACACAGCGGGACACAGCGGGGACACAATCGGGGACACAGTGGGGGACAAAGCGGGATATAGGGGTGACAAAGCGGGGACACATCAGGGACACAGCTGGACACAGTGGGATACACAGCAGGACACATCGGGGAAACAGCGGGGGACCCAGCGGTACACAGGGTGGACATAGCGGTGACACGGCGGGATAAAAAGCGGGACACAGCGGGACACAGCGGGACACATCGGAGACACAGCGGAACACATTGGGACAGAGCGGGGGACACAGCGTTGGACACAGCGGGACACAGTGGTGACACAGCAGTGACACAGAAGGGACACAGCTGGACACAGTAGGATACGCAGCGGGACACAGCAGGGACACATCAGGGACACAGCGAGACACAGCGTGGAACACAGGGGGACACAGGGGGACACAGCGGGGACACAGCGGGGACAGAGCGGGGGACACGGCCGGACACAGCGGGGACACAGCGGGGACACAGCGGGGACACAGTGGGGACAGAGCGGGGACACAGAAGGACACAGCGAGAACACAGCGGGAAACACAACGGGACACAACGGGACACAGCGGGGTACACAGCGGGACACAGCGGGGGACACAGCGAGGACACAGCGGGACACAGCGTGACACAAAGGTACTCAGAGGTGGACACAGCGGGGGACAAAGCGGGACACCAAGTTAAACAGCGGGACACAGCGGGACACAGCGGGACACAGCAGGACAGAGCGGGGGACACAGCAGGACACAGCGGGGAACACAGCGAGTACACAGTGGGACACAGAGGGACACAGCGGGGACACAGCGGGACACAGCTGGGACACAGCAGGGGAGAGCGGGGACAGAACGGGGCACAGTGGGACACATCGGGGACACATCGGGGACACAGCGGGGGACACAGCGGGACATGGGGGGACACAGAAGGGACACAACTGGACACAGCGAGATACACAGCAGGACACAGCAGAGACACAGCAGGGACACAGTCGGACACAGCGTGGAACACAGCGGGACACAGTGGGGACTCAGCGGGGACAGAGCGGGGACAGAGCGGAACACAGCGGGGACAGAGCGGGGGACACAGCAGGACACAGCTGGGACACAGCTGGGACACAGCTGGGACACAGCGGGACACAGCGGGGGACACAGCAGGGGACACAGAGAGACACAACGTGGGACACATCGGGACACAGCGGGGGACACAGCGGGACACAGCGGGGACACAGCGGGGACTCAGAGAGGGACACAGCTGGGGACAAAGCGGGACACCACGGGAAACAGCGGGACACAGCGGCATACAGCGGGGAAACAGCGGGGACATAGCAGGGACACAGCGGGGGACACAGCGGGATACAGCGGGGGACACATCAGGGACACAACGGGGGACAACTGCGGGACACAGCGGGACACAGCGGAACACAGCGGGGAAACAGCGGGGAACACAGCGGGGGACAAAGCGGGACACCACGGGACACAGCGGGACACAATGGGGACACTGCGGGGACACAGCAGGGACACAGCGGGGACACAGCGGGGGAGAGCGGGGACAAAGCGGGGGACACAGCTGGACACAGGGGGGACACAGCAGGAACACAGCTGCACACAGAGGGATACACATCGGGACACAGCGGGGACAAGGCAGGGACACAGCGGGGCACAGCGGGGGATACAGCGAGTACACAGCGGGACCCAGCGGGACACAGGGGGGACAAAGAGGGACACAGCGGGGACACAGCTGGGGACACAGCGGGGCACACAGCGGGGAAAACAGCGGAACACATCGGGGACACAGCAGGGACACAGCAGGGGACACAGCGGGACACAGGGGGGACACAGCGGGAACACAGCAGGGACACAACTGGACACAGTGCGATACACTGCGGGACACAGCGGGGACATAGCAGGGACACAGCATTACACAGCATGGAACACAGCGGGACACAGCCAGGACACAGCGGGGACAGATTTGGGGCACAGCGAGGACACAGCGGGACACAGCGGGACAGAGCGGGACACAGCAGGAGAGAACGGGGGACACAGCAGGACACAGTGGGGGACACAGTGGGACAAAGTGGGGGACACAGCGAGTACACAGCGGGACAGAGCGGCACACATAGGGGACACAGTGGGACACAGCGGGGACACAGCGGGGGACAGCAGGCACACAACGAGACACAGCGGGACACATCGGGGACACAGCCGGGACCCAGCTTGGGACACAGCGGGACACAGGGGGACACAGCGGCGACACAGCAGGGACACAGCTGGACACAGCGCAATACATAGCGGGATACAGCGGGGACACAGCAGGGACACAGCCGGACAAAGCGGGGGACACAGCGAGTACACAGCGGGACACAGCGGGACACATCGGGGACACAGCGGGACACAGCGGGGACACAGCGGTGGACACAGTGGGGGACAATGCGGAACACATCGGGGACACAGCGGGAAAACAGCGGGGCACACAGCTGGACACTGGGGTGACACAGCGGGGACACAGCAGGGACACAGCTGGACACAGTGGGATACACAGCGAGACACATCGGGGACACAGCAGGGACACAGCGGGACACAGCGCGGAACACAGCGGGACACAGCGGGGACACAGTAGTGATACAGCGGGGACAAAGGGGGACACAGCAGGGACACATCGGGACACAACGGGGACACAGCTGGACTCAGCTGGGACAAAGCGGGTGACACAGAGGGGGATTCAGTGGGGAACACAGCGGGACACAGCAGGGACACAGTTGGACACAGCGGGATACACAGCGGAAAACAGCGGGGAAACAGCGTGGACAATCCACGGGATAGCGGGAACACAGCAGGACACAGTGGGAGACAGCAAGGACACAGCGGGTCACAGCAATACACAGCGGGACACAGCAGGGGACACAGCAGGACACAGCGGAGTACACAGCAGGACACAGCAGGGACACAGAAGAGCACAGTGGGGACACAGGGGGCCACAGCAGGATACAGTGGGGCCACAGCGGGACACAGCGGGGACACATCGTGGCACAAAACGGGGGACACAGCGAGGACACAGCGGGACACAGCGGTACACAGCGGGGACAGAGCGGGAAAACAGCGGGACACAACGGGGACACTCCAGGGCACAGCGGGGACACAGCAGGACACATCGGGGGACAGCAGGGACACAGCGGGTCACAGCGGGACACAGCGGGGGGACAGCAGGGACACAGCGGGACACAGCGGGATACAGCGGGACACAGCAGGACACAGCGGGGGACAGAGCCGGGGACACAGTGGGACGCAGCACGGATACAGCGGGGGACACAGCGGGGGACACAGCGGGACACAACGGGGGACACAGCGAGGACACAGTGGGACACAGCGGGGATACAGCGGGGACTCAGCGGGGGACACAGCGGGGGACAAACCGGGACACCACGGGAAACAGCAGGACACAGCGGGACACAGTGGGGACACAGTGGGGACAATGTGGGGGACACATTGGGGACACAGTGGGGACACAGCCCGGGACACAGAGGGACACAGGGGGGGACACAGAGGGACACAGCGGGGGAAATAGTGAGGACACAGCGGGACACATCGGGGAAAGAGCTGGGACACAGCAGGGGACACAGCGGGAAACAGCGGGGACACAGCAGGGACACAGCAGGGACACAGCTGGACACAGAGGGATACACAGCGAGACACATAGGGGACACAGCGAGGATACAGCGAGGACACAGCGGGACAAAGCGGGACACAACGGGACACAGCTGGACACAGCGGGGACACTGTGGGGACACAGCGGGACAAGCGGGACACAGCAGAGACACAGAGGGGGAAACAGCGGGGATACAGCGGGGACAAAGCAGGACACAGCGGGACACAGCGGGGACACAGCGGGATACAGAGGGGGACACAACGGGGGACACATTGGGGGACACAGCGGGGGCACAGTGGGGGATACAGCGGGGAACACAGCAGGGAATACAGCGGGGACACAGCGGGATTCAGTGGGGACACAGCGGGACACAGCGGGGGAAACAAGGGGACACAGCGGGTACACAGCGGGGACACAGCTGGACACAGGTGGATACACAAGGGGCCACAGCGGGGACACAGCGAGGAAACAGCGGGACACAGCTGGACAGAGCGGGGGACAGCGGGGGGCACAGCGGGGGACACAGCAGAGAACACAGCGGGACACAGCGGGGACACAGCTGGACACAGCGGGGTACACAGCAGCACACATTGGGGACACAGCGAGGACACAGCGGGACACAGCGGGACACATCGGGACATAGCGGGACACAGCAGTGACACAGCAGGGACACAGCAGGGGACACATCGGGACTGAGCGGGGCACAGCGGGACATAGTGGAGGTCACAGCAGGGGAGACAGTGGGACACAGCGGAGTACACAGCTTGACACAGCAGGACACAGCGGGACACAGCGGGAACACAGTGTGGACACTCCGGTAAACAGCGCGGACACAGCGGGACACAGCGGGTGACAACAGGTACACAGAAGGACACATCGGGACATAGCGGAACACAGAGGGGACACAGCGGGGACACAGCAGGGGACACAGCGGGACACAGTGGGACACAGTGGGACACAGCGTGACACAGCAGGGACACAGTGGAGACACTCCGGGGGACAGCAGGGACACAGCGGGACACAGCGGGTGACAGCGGGTACACAGAAGGACACATCAGGACACAGCGGGAAAGAGTGGGGACACAGCGGGGACACAGCAGGGGACACAGCGGGACCCAGCGGGACCCAGGGGGACACAGCGGGGGACACAGCAGGGAAGACAGTGGGATACAGCATGGGACACAGTGGGACACAGCAGGACACAGCGGGGACACAGTGGGGTCACTCCGGGGGACAGCGGGGACACAGCAGGACACAGCTTGACACAGCGGGATACAGCAGGGATACAGCAGGGGAGAGCGGGGACACAGCGGGACACAGCAAAGACACAAAGGGGGAAAGAGGGGACACAGCGGGACAAAACGGGACACAGCGGGGACACAGCGGGGACACAGTGGGGGACACAGCGGGGGACACAGCGGGGGACACAGGGAGAGACACAGCGGGACCCAACGGGGGACACAGCGGGGACACAGCGGGACACAGCGGGGACACAGCGGGACACAGCGGGGACACAGCGGGGGACACACCAGGGACACAGCGGGACACAGCAGGGACACAGCGGGATACAACGGGACACAGCGGGGACACTCCAGTGGACAGCCAGGACACAGCGGGACACAGCGGGGGACAGCAGGGACACAGCGGGTCACAGCGGGACACAGCGGGGACACAGCGGGGGACAGTGGGGAAACAGCGGGACACAGAGGGGACACAGCAGGGACACAGCGGGACACAGCAGGGACACAGCAGGGGACACTTCGGGACACAGCGGGACACCGCGGTACACAGCAGGGGACACAGCGAGGGAAACAGTTGGATACATTGGGGAAAACAGTGGGACACAGCAGGACACAGCGGGACACATCAGTGACACAGTGGGGACAAAAATGGGGAAAGCGGGTACACAGCGAGACACAACAGGACACAGCGGGGACACAACAGGGACACAGAGGGGTACACAGCGGGTGACACAGCGGGGGACACAGCGGGACGAAGCCAGAGACACAGCGGGACACAACGGGGGACACATCGGGACACAGCAGGACACAGCGGGACACAGCGGTGCCACAGCGGGGGACACAGCGGGGACAGAGCGGGACACAGAGGGGGACACAGAGGGAACACAGCGGGACACAGGCACACACCGTGGGACACAGCAGGACACAGCGGGGGACCCAGCGGGACACAGCCGAACACAGCGGGGGAGAGAAGGGACACACTGTGGGAAAGCGGGGACACAGCGGAACACATCGGGGGACAGCGGGTACACAGCAGGACACAGCAGGAACACAGTGGGACAGAGCAGGGGACACAGCGTGGTATACAGCGGGACACAATGGGGGACAAACCGGGACACAGCGAGACACAGCGGGGACAGAGCGGGATTCAGCGGGGACACAGCGCGACACAGCGTGGACACTCTGGGGGACAGCGGGGACACACCGGGACACAGCGGGGGACAGCGGGTACAGAGCAGGACACACCTTGACACATCGGGATACAGCAGGGATACAGCGAGGGACAGTGGGGACACCGCGGGACACAGCGGAGAAACAAAGGGGAACAGAGGGGACACAGCGGGACACAATGGGACACAGCTGTGACACAGCGGGGACACACCGGGGGACACAGCGGGTGACAGAGCGGGTCACAACAGGGGACACAACGGGGGACACAGCGGGGAAAGAGCGGGACACAGCCAGGACACAGCGAGGACACAGCGGGAGAGAGCAGGACACAGCGGGGACACAGCATGGACACAGCAGGTGACATAGCGGGACACAGCGGGACACAGCGGGACACAGCAAGGACACAATGGGACATAGCAGGTTACTCAGCGGGACACAGCGGGGACAGAGCGAGGACAGAGCGGGACAGAGTGGAACACAGCGGGACACAGCGGGGGACACAGCGGGACACAGCGGGGGAAACAGCGTGACACAGCCGGGGACACAGCGGGACACAGCGGGGGTCATAGCGAGGACACAGCGGGACACATCGGCAGCACAGCGGGGACACAGCCGGGGACAGAGCTGGACAGCACTGGGACACAGCCGGGACAAAGCGGGGACGCAGCAGGACACAGGGTTACACAGAGGGACTCAGTAGTGACACAGCGGGGGACACAGCGAGGACACAGCGGGACACAGCAGGACACAGCGAGACACAGCGGGGCCACTGCGGGGACACTCCAGGGGACAGCGGGGACACAGAGGGACACAGTGGGGTACAGCAGGCACACAGCGGGTCACAGCGGGACACAGGGGAACACAGCAGGGGACAGCGGGGACACAGCGGGGACACAGTGGAGGACAGCGGGGACACAACGGGACACAGCGGGACACATCAGGGACACAGCAAGTTCACAGAGGGGGACACAGCGGGACACAGCGGGGACACAGCGGGGACTCAGCGGGACACAGCTGGGACAAAGCGGATGACACAGTGGGGGAATCAGTGGGAAACACAGCGGGACACAGCAGGGACACAGTTGGACACAGGGGGATACACAGCGGAAAACAGCGGGGAAACAGCGTGGACAATCCACGGGACAGCGGGAACACAGCAGGACACAGCGGGAGACAGCAGGCACACAGCGGGTCCCAGCAGTACACAGCGGGACACAGCAGGGGACACAGCATGACACAGCAGAGGACACAGCGGGACACAGCGGGGACACAGAAGGACTCAGTTGGGACACAGCAGGGACACAGGGGTACACAGAGGGAGAAACAGGCAGGGTCACAGCGGGACACACCGGGACACAGCGGGACACAGCTGGGACACAGCGGGGGACACAGCGGGGGACACAGCGGGACACAACGGGGGACACAGCGAGGACACAGCGTGACACAGCGGGGACACAGTGGCTACTCAGCGGGGGACACAGCGGGGGACAAAACGGGACACCACGGGAAACAACGGGACACAGCGGGACACAGCAGGGACACAGCGGAGACACAGCAGGGAACACAGTGGGACACATTGGGGGACACAGCGAGGACACAGCGGGGACACAGCCTGGAACACAGCAGGACACAGCGGGGGACACAGCGGGACACAGTGCGGACTCAGCGGAGGACACAGCGGGGGACAAAACGGGACACCACGGGAAATAGCGGGGCACACCGGGGCACAGCGGGGAAACAGCGGGTACAAAGCTGGGTACACAGCGGTACACAGTGGGGGACACAGCTGGACACAGCGGGACACAGCGGGACACATCGGGGACACAGCGGGGAGACAGCGCGGGACACAGAGGGACACAGCAGGGGACACAGCGAGGACACAGAGGGACACATTGGGGACACAGCGGGGACACAGCCCGGGACAGAGCGAGACACAGCGGGGACACAGCGGGGACACAATGGGGGACACAGCGAGGACACAGCGGGACACAGCGGGGACACAGTGGGGACAAAGCGGGGGACACAGCGGGGGACAAACCGGGACACCACGGGAAACAGCGGGACACAGGGGGACACAGCAGTGACACAGCGGGGACACAGTGGGTGACACAGCGGTACACAGCGGGGTACACAGCGAGGACACAGCGGGACACAGCCGGACACTTTGGGGACACAGCCCGGGACACAGCGGGACACAGCGGAGGACACAGCAGGACCCGGCGTGGACCCAGCGGGGACTCAGCGGGGGACACAGCGGGGGACAAACCGGGACACCACGGGAAACAACGGGACACACCGGGACACAGCGGGGACACAGCGGGGACAAAGCTGGGGACACAGCGGGACACAGCGGGGGACACAGCGAGGACAAAGCGGGACACCGCGGGACACATCGGGGACACAGCGGGGACACAGCCCGGGACACAGAGGGACACAGCGGGGGACACAGCCAGGACACAGCGGGACACATAGGGGACACAGCGGGGACAGAGCAGGGATACAGCAGGACACAGCGGGGAGAGAGCAGGGGACACAGCGGAACACAGCGGGACACAGCGGGGACACAGCGGGGACACAGTGGGTCCACAGCGGGGACATAGCAGGACACAGCGGGTACAGAGTGGGGGATACAACGGGACACAGGGGGATTCAGTAGGGACATAGCGGGACAGAGCAGGGAACACAGCAGGGGACACAGCGGGACACAACGGGGGACACAGCGGGACATAGCGGTACACAGCCGGGACACAGCAGGGGACACAGCAGGGGACACAGCGAGACACAGCCGGGGACACAGCGAGGACAAAGCGGGACACAGCGCGACACAGTGGGGACTCAGAGGGGAACACAGCGGGGGACAAAGCGAGACACCACGGGAAACAGCGGGACAAAGCGGGACACAGCGGGTCACAGCGGGGGACACATCGGGACACAGCGGAGAACACAGTGGGACAGAGCGGGGACACAGCGGAGACACAGCGCGGAACACAGCCTTACACAGAGGGGACACAGCGGGGACACAGCTGGACACACCGGTATACAGAGCGGGACACAGCGGGGGACACGCGAGAATACAGTGGGACACAGCGGGACACAGCGGGACAAAGGGGGGACACAGCCGGACACAGCAGTGGACACAGCGGGACACAGCAGGGGACACAGCGGGACAAAGAGGGACACAGCGGGGACACAGAGGGGACACAGCTGGACACAGCGGGACACACAGCAGGACACAGCGGGGACACAGCGAGGACACAGCGAGACACAGCGGGGACACAGCGGGAGACACAGCGAGGACACAGCGGGACACATCGGGACAAAGTGAGACACAGCGGGGACACAGCGGGACTCAGCGCGGAACACAGCGGAACAGAGCAGGGGACAGAGCGGGGGACAGAGCGGGACAAAACGGGGACTCAGCTGGACACATCGGGGACACAGTCTGACACAACGGGGTCACAGCGGGGACACAGCGGCACACTGCGTGACACATCGGGGACACAGCGGAACACAGCGGGACACAGCGGGGGACACAGCGGGACACAGTGGGGGATACAGCGAGGACACAGAGGGACACAACGGGACACCGAGGGGGACACAGCGGGACACAGCAGGGACAAAGCGGGAATCACAGCGGGGGATAGAGCGGGACACAGCAGGGGACACAGGGATGACACAGCGGGACAGAGCAGGGACACATCGAAGACTCAGCGGGGGACAAAGCGGGGACAGAACGGGGACACAGGGGGACACAGTGGGGACACAGCGGGACAAATCGGGACACAGCGGGACGCAACAGGACAGAGCGGGGACACAGTGGGACACAGCGGGGACACAGCACGACAGCGGGGACACAGCGGGACACAGTGTGGGACACAGCGGGACACAGTGGGGACAAAGCGAGAATCACAGGGGGGGATGGAGCGGGACACAGCGGGGGACACAGGGAGGACACAGCGGGGGACACAGCGGGGGACACAGCGAGGACACAGCGGGACACAGTGGGACACAGCAGGGGACAAAGCGGGAGATACCGGGGGACACAGGAGGGGACACAGGGGGGACACAGCAAGGACACAGCGGGACACAGCTGGGACACAGCGGGACACAGCGTGGACACAGAGGGACACAGCGGGACACAGCAGGGCACAGCGGAGAAACAGCGGAACACAGCGGGACACAGCTGGGGAAACAGTGGGACACAGCGGGGACATAGCGGGGGACACAGTGGGGACACAGCGGGACACAGTGTGGGACACAGCGAGGAGACAGCGGGACACAGCGGGTTACACAGCTGGGGACACAACAGGACACAGCAGGGGACACAGCGGGACACAGCGGGAACACTCTGGGGAACAGCGGGGACACAGCAGGACACAGCGGGGGACAGCGGGTACACAGCAGGACACAGCTTGACACAGCGGGATACAGCACGGATACAGCAAGGGACAGCGGGGACACCGCGGGACACAGTGGAGACTCAAATGGGGACAGAGGGGACACAGCGGGACACAACGGGACACAGTGGCGACACAGCGGGGACACAGCAGGGGACACAGCGGGTGACACAGCGGGGACACAGCGGGAGACACAGCGGGACACAACGTGGGACACAGCAGGGACACAGCGGGACACAGCCGGGACACAGCGAGGACACAGCGGGACAGAGCAGTACACAGCGGGGACACAGCGTGGACACAGCAGGTGACACAGCGGGACACAGAGTGGCACAGCGTGGGACACAGCGGGACACAGCAGGGACACAGCTGGACATAGTTTGATACACAACGGGCCACAGCGGGGGACACAGCAGGGGTCTCAGCGGGAAACAACGGGGGACACAGCGGGACACAGCGGGGACACAGTGGGGATACAGCTGGACACAGCGGGGACACAACAGGACACAGCGGGGATACAGCGGGGACAGAGCGGGACACAGCGGGGACAGAGCGGGGGACACAGCGGGGAACACAGCAGGGGACACAGCGGGTGTCACATTGGGACACAACGGGGGACACAGCGGGACACAGCGGGGACACAGCGGGACACGGCGGGACACAGCGGTGGACACAGCTGGGGACAGCGGGGACACACGGGGGGACAGCAGGGACACAGCTGGACACAGCGGAGGACACAGCGGGACACAGCGGGTGCACAGCGGGGACAAAGATGGACACAGGCGGATACACAGAGGGCCACAGCGGGGACAAAGTGAGGACACAGCAGGATACACCGGGACACAGCGGTACACAGCGGGGGACACAGAGAGACACAGCGGGGGACACAGTGGGGCACAGCGTGGGACACAGCGGGACACAGCGGGGACACAGCTGGACACAACTTGATACACAGCGGGACACAGCGGGGGACACAGCGGGACACAGCGGGGACACAGCGGGGACACAACGGGACACAGCGGGACACAGTGGGGACACAGTGGGCCACAGCGGGACACAGCGGGGATACAGCGGGGACAAAGCGGGACACAGCGGGGACAGAGCGGGGGAAACAGCGGTGAACACAGTGGGGGACACACCGGGATACAGCGTGGGACACAGAGGGTGTCACTTTGGGACACAACGGGGGACACAGCGGGACACAGAGGGGACACAGCGGGGACACAGCGGGACACAGCGGGGGACACAGCTGGGGACAGCGGGGACACACGGGATGACAGCAGGGACACACCTGGACACAGCGGGGGACACAGCGGGACACGGAGGGGACACAGCAAGACACAGTGGGGACACAATGGGGACATAGCAGGACACAGCGGGGGACACATCCGGACACAGCGGGGGACATAGCGTGGGACACAGGGGGACATAATGGTACACGGTGGGACACAGCGGGACAAAGCAGGGACACAGTGGGGGACACAGCAGGACACAGCGGGGACAGAGCGGGAGACAGTGGGACACAGCGGGACACACCGGGTCAAAGCAGGGGAAACAGCGAGGGCAAAGCGGGACACAGCGGGACAGAGCAGGGGACACATTGGGACACAGCAGGACACAGCGGGACACAGCGGGGGATACACAGCGGGGGACACAGCGGGACACAGCGGGGGACACAGTGGTGGACACAGCGGGGGATAAAGCGAGGACACAGCAGGACACAGCGGGACATAGCGGGGACACAGAGGGACACAGCGGGGACACAGCTGTGGACACAGCGGGACACAGCGGGGGACACAGCGGGGGACACAGCGTGGGACACAGTGGGACATAGTGGTACACAGCGGGACACAGCGGGACAAAGCGGGGACACAGCGGGGGACACAGCAGGACACAGCGGGGACAGAGCGGGACACAGCGGGACACAGCGGGACACAGCGGGACACAGTGGGACACGCCGGGTCACAGCGGGGGACACAGTGGGACACATCGGGGACAGAGCAGGACACAGCGGGACACAGTGGGACACACCGGGTCACAGCAGGGGAAACAGCGAGGACACAGCGGGACACAGCATGACACAGCGGGACAGAGCGGGGGACAGAGTGGAACAGAGCGGGACACAGCGGGACACAGCGGGAGACACAGCAGGACACAGCGGGGGATACACAGCGTGGGACACAGCGGGACACATCGGGGGACACAGCGGGGACACAGCGGGGACTCAGCGGGCGACACAGTGGGGGACAAATCGGGACACCACGGGAAACAGCGGGACACAACTGTACACAGCGGGGACACAGCGGGGACAAAGTGGGGGACACAGCGGGACACAGCAGGGGACACATCGAGGACACAGCGGGACACAGCGGGGACACAGCGGGGACTCAGCGGGGGACACAAAGTGGGACAAACCAGAACACCACGGGAAACAGCGGGACACACCGGGACACAGCGGGGACACAGCGGGGACACAGCGAGACACATCGGGGACACAGCAGGGGACACAGCGGGGCAATGAGTGGGGAACACAGCGGGACACAGCGGGGACACAGTTGGACACAGCGAGATACACAGCGGGACAGATCGGGGACACAGCGGGACAAAGCGGGACACATGGGACACAGCGGGGACCCAGCGGGGCCACAGCAGTGGACACATCGGGACACAGCGGAGTACACAGCGGGACACAGCGGGGACACAGAAGGACACAGTGGGGACACAGCGGGGACAGAGCAGGATACAGCGCGGACACAGCGGGACACAGCGGGGAAACAGCGGGGCACAAAGCGGGGGACACAGCGGGGGACAGCGGGGACACAGCGGGGCACAGCGGGAGACAGCAGGGACAGGGCGAATCATAGAGGGACACAGCGGGACACAGCGGGGGGACAGCGGGGACACAGCGGGACACAGCAGGGAAACAGTGGGTGACAGCGGGGACACAACGGGACACAGCGGGGACACAGTGTGGGACAGCGGGGACAAAACGGGACACAGAGGGACACATCGGGGACACAGCAGTGTCTCAGCGGGGGACACAGCGGGACACAGCGGGGACACAGTGGGGACTCAGGGGCACACAGCAGGACACAGGGGGGACACAGCGGGACACAGCGGGGACACAGCGGGGACACTGCGGGGCACACAGTGTGTGACACAGCGGGGGACACAGCGAGAGACACAGCGGGACACAACGGGGGACACAGCGGGACACAGCGGAACACAGCGGGACACAGCGGGGACACAGCCGCGGACACAGCGGGGACACAGCCGGACACAGCCGGGACACAGCCGGGACACAGCGGTGACACAGCGAGACACAGCGGGACACAGCGGGGACACAGCGGGACACAGCGGGACACAGCGGGGATACAGCGGGGACAGAGCGGGACACAGCAGGGACCGAGCGGGGGACACAGCGGGTAACAGCGGGGGACACAGCGGGACACAGCGCGGTACAGAGAGGGTGTCACATTGGGACTCAACGGGGGACACAACGGGACACAGGGGGACACAGCGGGGACACAGCGGGACACAGCGGGGGACAGAGCTGGGGACAGCGGGGACCTTCGGGTGACAGCAGGGACACAGCTGGACACAGCGGGGGACACCACAGGACACAGAGGGGACACAGCAGGACACTGTTGGGACACAACGGGGACACAGCGGGACACAGAGAGGACAGAGCGGGACACAACGGGAACACAGCGAGGACACAGCTAGACACAGCGGGACACAGCGGGGGACAAAGCGGGACACAGCAGGGGACACAACGGGACAGAGCAGGACACAGCAGGGACACAGAGGGGACACAGCGGGACACAGCGGGAAACAGCGGGACACAGGGGGGACACAGCACAGACACAGCGGGACACAGCGAGGACACATCGGGACACAGCAGGGGACAAAGCGGGGACACAGCGGGACACAGAGGGACACAGCGGGGGACACAGCGGGGGACAGAGCGGGGGACACAGTGGGACCCAGTGGGGGACACAGCCAGGAAAAAGCGGAACCCAGCGGGACACAGCGGGGTACACAGCTGGGGACAAAATGGGACACAGAGGGGGACACAGCGGGACAAAGCAGGAAACAGCAGGGTCAAAGCGGGAATCACAGCGGGGGATAGAGCGGGACACAGCAGGGGACACAGGGAGGATACAGCGGGACAGAGCGGGGACACAGCGGGGACTCAGCGGGGGACAAAGCGGAGATAGAACGGGGACACAGGGGGACACAGTGGGGCCACAGCGGGACACAACAGGACAGAGCGGGGACACAGTGGGACACAGAGGGGACACAGCACGACACAGCGGGAACACAGCAGGACACAGTGGGGGACACAGCGGGACACAGCGGGACACAGCAGGGACAAAGCGGGAATCACAGCGGGGGACACAGGGACGACACAGCGGTGGACACATCGGGGGACAAAGCAGGACACCACGGGACATAGCGGAACACAGCGGGACACAGTGGGGAAACTGCGGCGTCACAGCGGGACACAGCGGCGGACACAGCGGGACACAGCGGGACTCAGCGGGGAACACAGCGGAACAGAGCGGGGGACAGAGCGGGGGACAGAGCGGGACAAAACGGGGACTTAGCTGGACACATCGGGGGACACAGCCTGACACAACGGGGTCACAGCGGGGACACAGCGGGACACTGCGTGACACATCGGGGACACAGCGGAACACAGCGGGACACAGCGGGGGACACAGAGCTACACAGCGGGGACATAGAGGCGGACCCAGCGAGGACACAACGGGACACAGCGGGACACAGCGGGACACAGTGGGGTACATAGCGGGGAAGAGCAGGGACACACCGGGGGACAGCGCGGACACAGCAGGACACAGCGGGGACAGAGCAGGACACAGTGGGGGACACAGCGGATACACAGCGGGACACAGCGGTGACACAGCGGGACACAGCGAGAGACACAGTGGGTACACAGCGGGACACAGAGGGACAGAGCGGGGACACAGCAGGACACAGCGGGGCACACAGCGGGACATAGCGGGACACAGCGGGACACAGCAGGGGACACAGCTGGGGACACAGCGGGACACAGCGAGAGACACAGTGGGTACACAGCGGGACACAGCGGGGACACAGCAGGACACAGCGGGGCACACAGCGGGACATAGCGGGACACAGTGGGACACAGCAGGGGACACAGCTGGGGACACAGCGGGACACAGTGGGGGATACAGCGAGGACACAGAGGGACACAACGGGACACCGAGGGGGACACAGCGGGACACAGCGGGACACAGCAGGACACAGCAGGGACAAAGCGGGAATCACAGCGGGGGATAGAGCGGGACACAGCGGGGGACACAGGGATGACACAGCGGGACAGAGCAGGGACACAGCGAAGACTCAGCGGGCGACAAAGCGGGGACAGAACGGGGACACAGGGGGACACAGTGGGGACACAGCGGGACAAATCGGGACACAGCGTGACACAACAGGACAGAGCGGGGACAGAGTGGGACACAGCGGGGACACAGCACGACAGCGGGGAAACAGTGGGACACAGTGTGGGACACAGCGGGACACAGCGGGGACAAAGCGGGAATCACAGGGGGGATGGAGCGGGACACAGCGGGGGACACAGGGAGGACACAGCGGGGGACACAGCGGGGGACACAGCGAAGACACAGCGGGACACAGTGGGACACAGCAGGGGACAAAGCGGGAGATACCGGGGGACACAGTAGGGGACACAGGGGGGACACAGCAAGGACACAGCGGGACACAGCTGGGACACAGCGGGACACAGCGTGGACACAGAGGGACACAGCGGGACACAGCGGGGCACAGCGGAGAAACAGCGGAACACAGCGGGGACATAGCGGGGGACACAGTGGGGACACAGCGGGACACAGCGGGGGACACATCGAGGACACAGCGTGATACAGCAGGACACAGCGGGGGACACAGATGGGGACACATCGGGGACACAGCGGGACAAAGAGGGGACACAGCGGGGCACAGCGGGGACACACCCGGTCACAGCGGGAAACAGCAGGACACAACGGGGTCACAGTGGGACACAGAGGGGGACACAGCGGGACACAGCAGGACACAGAGGGGCAAAGCGGGAGACACAGCGGGACACAGCGGGACACAGCGGGGACAGTACGCTACACAACGGTGTACACCGCTGGGGACACAACGGGACACAGAGTGGGACACAGCGGGACACAGTGGGACACAGCGGGGACAAAGCGGGGAACACAGCGGGGGACAGAGCGGGACAAAGCGGGGGACACAGGGAGGATACAGCGGGACACAGCGGGGACACAGCGGGGACACAGCGGGGACTCAGCGGGGGACATAGCGGGGGACAAAGCAGGACACCAATGGACACAGCGGAACACAGTGGAACACAGTGGGGACAATGCGGGGACACAGCGGGACACAGCGGGACTCATCGGTGAACACAACGGAACACAGCGGGGGACAGAGCGGGGGACACAGCGTGACACAGCGGGGACTCAGCTGGACACAGCTTGGTATACAGCGTGACACAGCGGGGACACAGCGGGGACACAGCGGGGGACACAGCGGGACACATCGGGGACACAGCGGGACACAGCGGGGGACAGAGCGCTACACAGCGGGAAACACAGCGAGGACACAGCAGGACACAGCGGGGTACACAGCTGGGGACACAAAGGGAAACAGCGGGGACACAGCAGGACACTGCGTGACACATCGTGGACACAGTGGGACACAGCGGGACACAGCGTAGACACAGCGGGGAGACAGCGGGGACACAGCAGGGGACACAGTGAGGACACATCGGGACAGAGCGGGACACAGGGAGGACACATCGGGTCACAGCGGGGGAGAAAGCGGGGACATAGAAGGAAACAGAGGGACACAGTGGGGGACACAGCGGGGGACACAGCAGGGGACACAGTGGGTCCCAGCGGGGGACACAGCGAGGACAAAGCGGTACCCAGCGGGACAAAGCGTCGATACAGCGGGGACACAACGGGACACAGCGGGGAACACAGCTGGGGACACAACGGGACACAGAGGGGTACACAGCGGGACACAGCGGGACACAGCGGGAAACAGCAGGGACAAAGCGGGAATCACAGCGGGGGTTTGAGTGGGGCACAGCGGGGGACTCAGGGAGGACACAGCGGGACAGAGCGGGGACACATCGGGGACTCAGCCGGGGACAAAGCGGGGACAGAACGGGGACACAGGGGGACACAGTGGGGAAAGAGACGGACAAATCGGGGACACAGCGGGACACAACAGGACAGAGCGGGGACACAGTGGGGGACACAGGGAGGACCCAGCAGAACACAGCGAGGACAGAGCAGGGACTCAGTGGGGGACATAGCGGGGGACAAATCAGGACACCACGGGACACAGCGGAACACAGCGGAACACAGTGGGGACACGGCGGGGACACAGCGGGACACAGCGGGACTCAGCTGGACACAGCAGGGTATACAGCCTGACACAGTGGGGACACAGCGGGGACACAGCGGGACACTGTGTGACACATTGGGGACACAGCCGAAAACAGCGCGACAAAGCGGGGGACACAGCGCTACACAGCGGGAAACACAGTGAACACACAGCGGGACACAGCGGGGGAAACAGCAGGGACAGAGCGGTGACACAGCGTGACACAGCGGGGACAGAGGGGGACAGAGCGAGGACACAGCGGGACACAGCGGGACACAGCGTGACACAGCGGGGACACAGCGGGTCACAGATGGACACAGCAGGGACACAGCATGGACACAGCGTGACACAGTGGGACACAGCAGGGACACAGCGGGACACAGCGAGGGACACAGCGTGGGACACAGCGGGGACACAGCGGGGGACACAGAAGGGGACACAGGGGGGAAACACCAGGGCTACATCGGGACACAGCGGGGACACAGTGGGACACAGCGGGACACAGCGGGACACAGCGGGACACAGCTAGGACACAGCGGGACACAGCGGGACACAGCGGGGACACAGTGGGACACAGCGAGAGACACAGCGGGGACACAGCGGGGAGCACAGCGGGACGCAGCGGGGGACATAGCGGGGACACAGCTGGGACACAGAGGGACACAGCGGGGTCACAGCGGGACACAGCGGGACACAGCGGTGTACAGAGCTGGGGACACAACGGGACACAGAGTGGGACAGAGCGGGACACAGCTGCACACAGCGGGACACAGTGGGGACACAGCGGGAGTCACAATGGGGGACAGAGCGGGACACAGCGGGGGACAAAGCAAGACACCCCAGGACACAGCGAAACACAGCGGAACACAGTGGGGACACTGCGGGGACACAGCGGGACACAAGGGGATTCATCGGTGAACACAATGGAACACAGAGGGGGACACAGTGGGGGACACAGCGGGACACAGCGGGGACTCAGCTGGACACAGCGGGGTATACAGCGTGACAGAGCGGGGACACAGCGGAGACACAGCAGGGACACAGCGGGGGACACAGTGGGGGACACACCAAGGACACACCTGGAAACAGCGGGACACAGCGGGACACAGCGGGGACACAGCGGGGACACAGCGGGGGACACAGCTTAGGACACAGCGAGGACACAGCAGGACACAGCGGGAAACAGCGGGGGACACAGCGCTACACAGCGGGGAACACAGCGAGGACACAGCGGGACACAGCGGGGGACACAGCTAGAACACAGCGGGACACAGTGGGACACCGAGGGGACACAGCGGGGGACACAGCGGGACACAGCGGGGGAAACAGCGAGGACACAGCGGGACACAGCGGGACACAGCGAGGGACACAGCGAGACACAGCCGGACACAGAGGGGACACAGCGGGACACAGCGGGGCACAGCGGGACACAGCGGGACACAGCAGGGACAGAGCGGGACACAGTGGGACACAGCGGGGACCCAGCAGGACACAGCGGGGACACAGCGGGACACAGTGTGCGTCACAGTGTGACACAGCGGGACACAGCGGGGGACACAGCAGGACACAACGCGACACAGCGGGGACACAGCTGGGACACAGCGGGGAGCACAGCAGGACACAGTGGGGGACATAGCGCGGACACAGCTGGGACACAGCGGGACACAGCGGAGTCACAGCGGGACACACGTGAGACACAACGGGGACACAGCGGGACACAGCGGGACACAGCGATGACACAGCGGACAGAGCAGGGACACAGCGGGACACAGCGGAGCACACAGTGGGACATAGCGGGACACAGCGGGACAAGCAGGGTACACCGCTGGGGACACAGTGGGACACAATGAGGGATACAGCGAGGACACAGAGGGACACAACGGGACACCGAGGGGGACACAGCGGGACACAGCAGGGACAAAGCGGGAATCACAGAAGGGGATAGAGCGGGACACAGCGGGGGACACAGGAAGGACACAGCGGGGATACAGTGGGACACAGAGAGAGACATAGCGGGGACACATTTGGGACACAGCGTGGGACACAGTGGGACACAGCGGGACACAGCTGGACAGAGCGGGGACACAGCGGGGGACACAGCACTACACAGGGGGAACACAGCGGGGGAAACAGCGGGACACAGTGGGACACAGCGGGGGACACTGAGGGACAGAGCGGGGGACACATCGGGGGACACAGGGAGGACACAGTGGGACACAGCAGGGACAAAGCGGAACACAGCAGCGACAAACGGCGGACACAGCGGGGGACAAAGCGGGGGACATCCGCGGACACAGCGTAGACACAGCGGGACACAGCGAGGACACAGAGGGGACTCAGCAGGGGACACAGCTGGGGACAAAGCTGGACACCACGGGACACAGCGGGAAACAGGGGGACACAGCAGTGACACTGCGGGGACACAGCGGGACAAATCAGGGGACACAGCGGGACGCAGCGGGACACAGCGGGGTCACAGCGGGTCACAGCGGGACACAGTGGGGGACACAGCGGGACATAGCAGGACACAGCCGGACAATGCATGGGACACAGCGGAACACAGCGGGACACAGCGGGACACAGCGGTGACACAGCAGGACTCAGCGGTTTACACAGCTGGGGACACAACAGGACACAGAGTGGGACACAGCGGGACACAGCGGGACACAGCGGGACACAGTGGGGACAAAGCGGGAGACACAGTGGGGGACAGAGCGGGACACAGCGAGGGACACAGGGAGGACCCAGCGGGACAGAGCGGGGACACAGCGGGGACTCAGCCGGGGACAGAGCAGAGGAAAAAGCAGGACACCACGGGACACAGCAGAACACAGCGGAACACAGTAGGGACACTGCGGGGACACAGCGGGGGACACAGCGGGACTCATCGGTGAACAAAACAGAACACAGAGGGGGGACACAGCGGGGACTCAGCTGGACACAGCAGGGTATACAGCGTGACAGAGCGGGGACACAGCGGGGACACACCGGGACACTGTGTGACACATCGGGGACACAGCGGGACACAGCGAGAGACACAGCGGGGACACAGCGGGGAACACAGCGGGACACAGCGGGACACAGCGGGACACAGCTGGGGACACAGGGAGGACCCAGCAGGACAAAGAGGGGACACAGCGGGGACTCAGCCTGGGACATAGCGGGGGACAAAGCAGGACACAGCGTGGGACACAGCGGAACACAGCGGAACACAGTGGAAACAGTGCGGGGACAAAGAGGGGACACAGCAGGACACAATGAGGGATACAGCGAGGACACAGAGGGACACAACGGGACACCGAGGGGGACACAGCGGGACACAGCGGGACACAGCGGGGGACACAGTGGGGACACAGTGGGACACTGTGGGGGACACAGCGAGGACACAGTGGGACACAGTGGGGACCCAGTGAGACACAGCGAGGGACACAGCGGGGACACAGCGGGACAAAGCGGGACACAGCCAGGACACAGCGGGACACAGCGCGGGACAAAGCGAGGACACAGCGGACACAGCGGGACATAGCGGGGACACAGCGGGATACAGCAGGAGACGCAGCGTTGACACAATGGGACACAGCGCGGGACACAGCGGAACACAGCAGGGATACAGTGGGACACAGCGGGGACACAGCGGAGACACAGCGAGACACAGCGGGACACAGTGGGTTACATAGCGGGGAACAGCAGGGACACACCGGGGGACAGCGGGGACACAGCAGGACACAGCGGGGACAGAACGGGACAAGCGGGGGACACAGCGGAGACTCAGCGGGGACACAGCGGGACACAGCGGTGACAAAGGGGACACAGCAAGAGACACAGCGGGTACACAGCGGGGAACACAGCTGGACACAGTGGGACAGAGCGGGGACACAGCGGAGCACACAGCGGGACATAGCGGGACAGAGCGGGACAAGCAGGGTACACAGCTGTGGACACAGCAGGACACAATGAGGGATACAGCGAGGACACAGAGGGACACAACGGGACACCAAAGGAGACACAGCGGGACACAGCGGGACACAGCAGGGACAAAGCGGGAATCACAGCGGGGGATAGAGCAGGACACAGCGGGGGACACAGGGAGCACACAGGGTGACACAGCGGGGACTCAGGACACAGCGTGGGACACAGCGGGGACAGAGCGGGGACACAGCAAGACACAGCGGGACACAACGGGACACAGTGGCACAGAGCGGGGACACAGCAGGACACAGCAGGGACACAACGGGACACAGGTGGGGACACAGCGGGACACAGCGGGACACAGCAGGGACAAAGCGGGAATCACAGCGGGGGATAGAGCGGGACACAGCGGGGGAAACAGGGAGGACACAGAGGGACACAGGGGGACACAGCGGGGACTCAGCGGGGGACACAGCGGGGGAAAAAGCAGGACACCACGGGACACAGCGCAACACAGCGGGACACAGTGGGGAAACTGCGGGGACACAGCTGGACACAGCCGAGGACACAGCGGGACACCGCGGGACTCAACGGGGAACACAACGGAACACAGCAGGGGACAGAGCGGGGGACACAGCGGGACACAGCGGGGACTCAGCTGGAAACAGCGGGGGACACAGCGTAACACAGCGGGGACACAGCGGGGACACAGCGGGACACTGCGTGACACATCGGGGACACAGCGGGACACAGCGGGAAACAGCGGGGGACACAGCGAGGGACACAGCAAGGACACAGCTGGAAACAGCGGGACACAGCGGGACAAAGCGGAGACACAGCGGGGACACAGCGGGGGACACAGCGGCGGACTCAGCAAGGACAGAGCGGGACACAGCGGGACACAGCAGGAGACACAGCATTACACAGTGGGGAACAAAGGGGGGGAAATAGCGAAGACACAGCGAGAGACAGCGGGACACAGCGGGGGACACAGCGCGGGACACAGCGGGACACAGCGGAACACAGCGGGAGACAAAGCGGGGGACAGCCGCGGACACAGCGAAGACACAGCGGGACACAGCGAGGACACAGAGGGGACTCAGCGGGGGACACAGCGGGGGACAAAGCTGGACACCACGGGACACAGCGGGAAACAGGGGGACACAGCAGTGACACTGCGGGGACACAGCGGGAAAAAGCAGGGGACACAGCGGGACCAAGCCGGACACATCGGGGGACAGGGGGACACAGCGGGGGACACAGCACTACACAGCGGGGAACACAGTGGGGGAAACAGCGAGGACACAGCAGAACACAGCGGGACACAGCGGGGGACACAGAGGGACACAGCTGGGGACAAAGCAGGGGACAGCCGCGGACACAGCAAAGACACAGGGGGACACAGCGAGGACACAGAGGGGACTCAGCGGGGGACACAGCGGGGGACAAAGCCAGACACCACGGGATACAGCGGGAAACAGGGGGACACAGCAGAGACACTGTGGGGACACAGTGGGACAAAGCAGGGGACACGGCGGGACACAGCGGGACACAGCGGGGTCACAGCAGGACACAGTGGGACACAGTGAGGGGGACAGAGCGGGGACACAACTGGGACACAGCGTGGGACACAGTGGGACACAGCCGGACACAGCGGGGACACAGTGGGACACAGCGAGGGGGACAGAGCGGGAACACAGCTGGGACACAGCGTGGGACACGGTGGGACACAGCCGGACACAGCGGGTACACAGCGGGACATAGCGGTGTACACAGCAGGGGACAAAACGGGACACAGAGTGGGACACAGCGGGACACAGCGGGCCACAGCGGGACACAGCGGGACACAGAGGGACAAAGCGGGGACACAGCAGGGATACAGCGGGACACAGCCGGACACAGCGCCGACACAGTGGGACACAGGGAGAGACACAGCGGGGACACAGCGGGGAGCACAGTGGGACATAGCGGGACACAGCGGGACATAGCGGGGTACAAAGCGGGGGACACATCGGGACACAGAGTGGGAAACAACGGGGGTCACAGCTGGAGACAACGGGGACACAGAGGGGACACAGCGGGACACAGTGGGACACAGCGGGGGACAGAGCGGGACACAGCGTGGGACACAGCGGGACACAGCAGGGACAATGCGGGAATCACAGCGGAGTATAGAGCAGGACACAGCGGGGGACACAGGGAGGACACAGCGGGACACAGCGGGGACACAGCGGGGACTCAGGACACAGCAGGACACAGCGGGGACACAACGGGACACAGCGGGACACAGCGGGGACAAAGTGGGAATCACAGCGGGGGATAGAGCGGGACACAGCGGGGGAAACAGGGAGGACACAGAGGGACAGAGGGGGGACACAGCGGGGACTCAGCGGAGGACAAAGAGGGGACACAGCGGGACACAATGAGGGATACAGCGAGGACACCGAGGGACACAACGGGACACCGAGGGGAACACAGCAGGACACAGCTGGACACAGCAGGGGACAGAGCGGGGAACAGAGCGGGGACACAGCGGGACACAGCGGGGGACACAGTGGGGACACACTGGGTCACTGCGTGGGAAACAGCGAGGACACAGTGGGACACAGCGGAGACCCAGTGGGACACAGCGGGGGACACAGCGGGACACAGCGGGACACAGCAGGGACACAGGGAGGACCCAGCGGGACAAAGTGGGGATACAGCGGGGACTCAGCCTGGGACATAGCGGGGGACAAAGCAGGACACAGCATGGGACACAGGGGAACACAGCGGAACACAGTGGGGACACTGCGGGGACAAAGAGGGGACACAGCGGGACACAATGAGGGATACAGCGAGGACACAGAGGGACACAACGGGACACCGAGGGGGACACAGCGGGACACAGCGGGACACAGCGGGGGACACAGTGGGGACACACTGGGACATTGCGGGGGACACAGCGAGGACACAGTGGGACACAGCGGAGACCCAGTGGGACACAGCGGGGGACACAGCGGGGACACAGCGGGACACAGCGGGACACAGCTGGGGACACAGCCAGGACACAGCGGGACAAAGCGGGGGACAAAGCGAGGACACAGCGGACTCAGCGGGACACAGCGGGGACACAGCTGGACACAGCGGGATACAGCAGGAGACGCAGCGTGGACCCAATGGGACACAGCGCGGGACACAGAAGGACACAGCAGGGACACAGTGGGACACAGTGGGACACAGCGGAGACACAGCGGGACACAGTGGGGTACATAGCGGGGAACAGCAGGGACACACCGGGGGACAGCGGGGACACAGCAGGACACAGCGGGGAGAGAGCGGGACAAGCGAGGGACACAGCGGAGACACAGCGGGGACACAGTGGGACACAGCGGGACACAGCGGTGACACAGGGGGACACAGCGAGAGACACAGCGGGTACACAGCGGGGAACACAACTGGACACAGCGGGACAGAGCGGGGATACAGCGGGACACAGCGGAGCACACAGCGGGACATAGCGGGACAAAGCGGGACAAGCAAGGTACACAGCTGGGGACACAGCGGGACACAATGAGGGATAAAGCGAGGACACAGAGGGACAAAACGGGACACCGAGGGGGACACAGCGGGACACAGCTTGACACAGCGGGGGGAAACAGTGGGGACACAGTGGGACACTGTGGGGGACACAGCGAGCACACATTGGGACACAGCGGAGACCCAGTGGGACACATGGGGGACACAGCGGGGACACAGCGGGACACAGCGGGACACAGCTGGGGACACAGCCAGGACACAGCGGGACACAGCGGGGGACAAAGAGAGGACACAGCGGACACAGCGGGACACAGCGGGGACACAGCTGGACACAGCGGGATACAGCAGGAGACGCAGCGGGGACACAACGGGACACAGCGCGGGACACAGCATGACACAGCAGGGACACATTGGGACACAGCGGGGACACAGCGGAGACACAGCGGGACACAGCGGGACACAGGGGGGTACATAGCGGGGAACAGCAGGGACACACCGGGGGACAGGGGGGACAAAGCAGGACACAGCGGGAACAGAGCGGGACACAGTGGTGACACAGGGGGACATAGCGAGAGACACAGCGGGTACACAGCGGGAAACACAGCTGGACACATCGGGACAGAGCGGGGACACAGCGGGACACAGCGGAGCACACAGCGGGACATAGCGGGACACAGCGGGACAAGCAGGGTACACAGCTGGGGACACAACGGGACACAATGAGGGAAACAGTGAGGACACAGAGGGACACAACGGGACACCGAGGGGGACACAGCGTGACACAGCGTGACACAGCAGGGACAAAGCGGGACACAACGGGACACAGTGGGACACAGCGGGGACACAGCAGGAAACAGCGGGACACAACGGGACAAAGTGGGACACAGCGGGGACACAGCAGGACACAGCGGGGACACAACGGGACACACTGGGGGACACAGCGGGACACAGCGGGGACAAAGCGGGAATCACAGCGGGGGATAGAGAGGGACACAGCGGGGGAAACAGGGAGGACACAGAGGGACACAACGGGGACACAGCGGGTACTCAGTGGGGGACACTGCGGGGGAGAAAGCAGGATACCACTGGACACAGCACAACACAGCGGGACACAGTGGGGAAACTGCGGGTACACAGCGGGACACAGCGGAGGACACAGCGGGTCACAGCGGGAAACTGCCTGACACATCGGGGACACAGCGGGACACAGCGGGGGACACAGCGCTACACAGCGAGGAACACAGAGAGGACACAGCGGGACACAGCGGGGTATACAGCGGAACATAGCGGGGGACAGAGCGGGGGACACAGCGGGACACAGCGGGGACACAGCGAGACACAGCGGAAAACAGCGGGGGACAGAGTGGGACACAGCGTGGGACAGAGCGGGACCCAGCAGGGACTCAGCGGGACAGAGCGGGGGACACAGAGGGGACACAGCGGGACACAGCATGGGACGCAGCGGGACACAGCTGAGGACAACGCGGGATCCAGCGTGGGACAGAGCGGGGACACAGCGGGACACAACAGGGACACAGGGGACACAGCGGGACACAGCGGGACACAGCGGGGACACAGCGGGGGACACCGCGGGAGACAGAACGGGACACAGCGGGGGACAAAGCGGGGGACAGCCGAGGACACAGCGAAGACACAGCGGGACACAGCGGGACACAGCAGGGACAGAGCGGGACACAGTGGGACACAGCGGGGACCCAGCAGGACACAGCGGGGACACAGCGGGACACAGTGTGCGTCACAGTGTGACACAGCGGGACACAGCGGGGGACACAGCAGGACACAACGCGACACAGCGGGGACACAGCTGGGACACAGCGGGGAGCACAGCAGGACACAGTGGGGGACATAGCGCGGACACAGCTGGGACACAGCGGGACACAGCGGAGTCACAGCGGGACACACGTGAGACACAACGGGGACACAGCGGGACACAGCGGGACACAGCGATGACACAGCGGACAGAGCAGGGACACAGCGGGACACAGCGGAGCACACAGTGGGACATAGCGGGACACAGCGGGACAAGCAGGGTACACCGCTGGGGACACAGTGGGACACAATGAGGGATACAGCGAGGACACAGAGGGACACAACGGGACACCGAGGGGGACACAGCGGGACACAGCAGGGACAAAGCGGGAATCACAGAAGGGGATAGAGCGGGACACAGCGGGGGACACAGGAAGGACACAGCGGGGATACAGTGGGACACAGAGAGAGACATAGCGGGGACACATTTGGGACACAGCGTGGGACACAGTGGGACACAGCGGGACACAGCTGGACAGAGCGGGGACACAGCGGGGGACACAGCACTACACAGGGGGAACACAGCGGGGGAAACAGCGGGACACAGTGGGACACAGCGGGGGACACTGAGGGACAGAGCGGGGGACACATCGGGGGACACAGGGAGGACACAGTGGGACACAGCAGGGACAAAGCGGAACACAGCAGCGACAAACGGCGGACACAGCGGGGGACAAAGCGGGGGACATCCGCGGACACAGCGTAGACACAGCGGGACACAGCGAGGACACAGAGGGGACTCAGCAGGGGACACAGCTGGGGACAAAGCTGGACACCACGGGACACAGCGGGAAACAGGGGGACACAGCAGTGACACTGCGGGGACACAGCGGGACAAATCAGGGGACACAGCGGGACGCAGCGGGACACAGCGGGGTCACAGCGGGTCACAGCGGGACACAGTGGGGGACACAGCGGGACATAGCAGGACACAGCTGGACAATGCATGGGACACAGCGGAACACAGCGGGACACAGCGGGACACAGCGGTGACACAGCAGGACTCAGCGGTTTACACAGCTGGGGACACAACAGGACACAGAGTGGGACACAGCGGGACACAGCGGGACACAGCGGGACACAGTGGGGACAAAGCGGGAGACACAGTGGGGGACAGAGCGGGACACAGCGAGGGACACAGGGAGGACCCAGCGGGACAGAGCGGGGACACAGCGGGGACTCAGCCGGGGACAGAGCAGAGGAAAAAGCAGGACACCACGGGACACAGCAGAACACAGCGGAACACAGTAGGGACACTGCGGGGACACAGCGGGGGACACAGCGGGACTCATCGGTGAACAAAACAGAACACAGAGGGGGGACACAGCGGGGACTCAGCTGGACACAGCAGGGTATACAGCGTGACAGAGCGGGGACACAGCGGGGACACACCGGGACACTGTGTGACACATCGGGGACACAGCGGGACACAGCGAGAGACACAGCGGGGACACAGCGGGGAACACAGCGGGACACAGCGGGACACAGCGGGACACAGCTGGGGACACAGGGAGGACCCAGCAGGACAAAGAGGGGACACAGCGGGGACTCAGCCTGGGACATAGCGGGGGACAAAGCAGGACACAGCGTGGGACACAGCGGAACACAGCGGAACACAGTGGAAACAGTGCGGGGACAAAGAGGGGACACAGCAGGACACAATGAGGGATACAGCGAGGACACAGAGGGACACAACGGGACACCGAGGGGGACACAGCGGGACACAGCGGGACACAGCGGGGGACACAGTGGGGACACAGTGGGACACTGTGGGGGACACAGCGAGGACACAGTGGGACACAGTGGGGACCCAGTGAGACACAGCGAGGGACACAGCGGGGACACAGCGGGACACAGCGGGACACAGCCAGGACACAGCGGGACACAGCGCGGGACAAAGCGAGGACACAGCGGACACAGCGGGACATAGCGGGGACACAGCGGGATACAGCAGGAGACGCAGCGTTGACACAATGGGACACAGCGCGGGACACAGCGGAACACAGCAGGGATACAGTGGGACACAGCGGGGACACAGCGGAGACACAGCGAGACACAGCGGGACACAGTGGGTTACATAGCGGGGAACAGCAGGGACACACCGGGGGACAGCGGGGACACAGCAGGACACAGCGGGGACAGAACGGGACAAGCGGGGGACACAGCGGAGACTCAGCGGGGACACAGCGGGACACAGCGGTGACAAAGGGGACACAGCAAGAGACACAGCGGGTACACAGCGGGGAACACAGCTGGACACAGTGGGACAGAGCGGGGACACAGCGGAGCACACAGCGGGACATAGCGGGACAGAGCGGGACAAGCAGGGTACACAGCTGTGGACACAGCAGGACACAATGAGGGATACAGCGAGGACACAGAGGGACACAACGGGACACCAAAGGAGACACAGCGGGACACAGCGGGACACAGCAGGGACAAAGCGGGAATCACAGCGGGGGATAGAGCAGGACACAGCGGGGGACACAGGGAGCACACAGGGTGACACAGCGGGGACTCAGGACACAGCGTGGGACACAGCGGGGACAGAGCGGGGACACAGCAAGACACAGCGGGACACAACGGGACACAGTGGCACAGAGCGGGGACACAGCAGGACACAGCAGGGACACAACGGGACACAGGTGGGGACACAGCGGGACACAGCGGGACACAGCAGGGACAAAGCGGGAATCACAGCGGGGGATAGAGCGGGACACAGCGGGGGAAACAGGGAGGACACAGAGGGACACAGGGGGACACAGCGGGGACTCAGCGGGGGACACAGCGGGGGAAAAAGCAGGACACCACGGGACACAGCGCAACACAGCGGGACACAGTGGGGAAACTGCGGGGACACAGCTGGACACAGCCGAGGACACAGCGGGACACCGCGGGACTCAACGGGGAACACAACGGAACACAGCAGGGGACAGAGCGGGGGACACAGCGGGACACAGCGGGGACTCAGCTGGAAACAGCGGGGGACACAGCGTAACACAGCGGGGACACAGCGGGGACACAGCGGGACACTGCGTGACACATCGGGGACACAGCGGGACACAGCGGGAAACAGCGGGGGACACAGCGAGGGACACAGCAAGGACACAGCTGGAAACAGCGGGACACAGCAGGACAAAGCGGAGACACAGCGGGGACACAGCGGGGGACACAGCGGCGGACTCAGCAAGGACAGAGCGGGACACAGCGGGACACAGCAGGAGACACAGCATTACACAGTGGGGAACAAAGGGGGGGAAATAGCGAAGACACAGCGAGAGACAGCGGGACACAGCGGGGGACACAGCGCGGGACACAGCGGGACACAGCGGAACACAGCGGGAGACAAAGCGGGGGACAGCCGCGGACACAGCGAAGACACAGCGGGACACAGCGAGGACACAGAGGGGACTCAGCGGGGGACACAGCGGGGGACAAAGCTGGACACCACGGGACACAGCGGGAAACAGGGGGACACAGCAGTGACACTGCGGGGACACAGCGGGAAAAAGCAGGGGACACAGCGGGACCAAGCCGGACACATCGGGGGACAGGGGGACACAGCGGGGGACACAGCACTACACAGCGGGGAACACAGTGGGGGAAACAGCGAGGACACAGCAGAACACAGCGGGACACAGCGGGGGACACAGAGGGACACAGCTGGGGACAAAGCAGGGGACAGCCGCGGACACAGCAAAGACACAGGGGGACACAGCGAGGACACAGAGGGGACTCAGCGGGGGACACAGCGGGGGACAAAGCCAGACACCACGGGATACAGCGGGAAACAGGGGGACACAGCAGAGACACTGTGGGGACACAGTGGGACAAAGCAGGGGACACGGCGGGACACAGCGGGACACAGCGGGGTCACAGCAGGACACAGTGGGACACAGTGAGGGGGACAGAGCGGGGACACAACTGGGACACAGCGTGGGACACAGTGGGACACAGCCGGACACAGCGGGGACACAGTGGGACACAGCGAGGGGGACAGAGCGGGAACACAGCTGGGACACAGCGTGGGACACGGTGGGACACAGCCGGACACAGCGGGTACACAGCGGGACATAGCGGTGTACACAGCAGGGGACAAAACGGGACACAGAGTGGGACACAGCGGGACACAGCGGGCCACAGCGGGACACAGCGGGACACAGAGGGACAAAGCGGGGACACAGCAGGGATACAGCGGGACACAGCCGGACACAGCGCCGACACAGTGGGACACAGGGAGAGACACAGCGGGGACACAGCGGGGAGCACAGTGGGACATAGCGGGACACAGCGGGACATAGCGGGGTACAAAGCGGGGGACACATCGGGACACAGAGTGGGAAACAACGGGGGTCACAGCTGGAGACAACGGGGACACAGAGGGGACACAGCGGGACACAGTGGGACACAGCGGGGGACAGAGCGGGACACAGCGTGGGACACAGCGGGACACAGCAGGGACAATGCGGGAATCACAGCGGAGTATAGAGCAGGACACAGCGGGGGACACAGGGAGGACACAGCGGGACACAGCGGGGACACAGCGGGGACTCAGGACACAGCAGGACACAGCGGGGACACAACGGGACACAGCGGGACACAGCGGGGACAAAGTGGGAATCACAGCGGGGGATAGAGCGGGACACAGCGGGGGAAACAGGGAGGACACAGAGGGACAGAGGGGGGACACAGCGGGGACTCAGCGGAGGACAAAGAGGGGACACAGCGGGACACAATGAGGGATACAGCGAGGACACCGAGGGACACAACGGGACACCGAGGGGAACACAGCAGGACACAGCTGGACACAGCAGGGGACAGAGCGGGGAACAGAGCGGGGACACAGCGGGACACAGCGGGGGACACAGTGGGGACACACTGGGTCACTGCGTGGGAAACAGCGAGGACACAGTGGGACACAGCGGAGACCCAGTGGGACACAGCGGGGGACACAGCGGGACACAGCGGGACACAGCAGGGACACAGGGAGGACCCAGCGGGACAAAGTGGGGATACAGCGGGGACTCAGCCTGGGACATAGCGGGGGACAAAGCAGGACACAGCATGGGACACAGGGGAACACAGCGGAACACAGTGGGGACACTGCGGGGACAAAGAGGGGACACAGCGGGACACAATGAGGGATACAGCGAGGACACAGAGGGACACAACGGGACACCGAGGGGGACACAGCGGGACACAGCGGGACACAGCGGGGGACACAGTGGGGACACACTGGGACATTGCGGGGGACACAGCGAGGACACAGTGGGACACAGCGGAGACCCAGTGGGACACAGCGGGGGACACAGCGGGGACACAGCGGGACACAGCGGGACACAGCTGGGGACACAGCCAGGACACAGCGGGACAAAGCGGGGGACAAAGCGAGGACACAGCGGACTCAGCGGGACACAGCGGGGACACAGCTGGACACAGCGGGATACAGCAGGAGACGCAGCGTGGACCCAATGGGACACAGCGCGGGACACAGAAGGACACAGCAGGGACACAGTGGGACACAGTGGGACACAGCGGAGACACAGCGGGACACAGTGGGGTACATAGCGGGGAACAGCAGGGACACACCGGGGGACAGCGGGGACACAGCAGGACACAGCGGGGAGAGAGCGGGACAAGCGAGGGACACAGCGGAGACACAGCGGGGACACAGTGGGACACAGCGGGACACAGCGGTGACACAGGGGGACACAGCGAGAGACACAGCGGGTACACAGCGGGGAACACAACTGGACACAGCGGGACAGAGCGGGGATACAGCGGGACACAGCGGAGCACACAGCGGGACATAGCGGGACAAAGCGGGACAAGCAAGGTACACAGCTGGGGACACAGCGGGACACAATGAGGGATAAAGCGAGGACACAGAGGGACAAAACGGGACACCGAGGGGGACACAGCGGGACACAGCTTGACACAGCGGGGGGAAACAGTGGGGACACAGTGGGACACTGTGGGGGACACAGCGAGCACACATTGGGACACAGCGGAGACCCAGTGGGACACATGGGGGACACAGCGGGGACACAGCGGGACACAGCGGGACACAGCTGGGGACACAGCCAGGACACAGCGGGACACAGCGGGGGACAAAGAGAGGACACAGCGGACACAGCGGGACACAGCGGGGACACAGCTGGACACAGCGGGATACAGCAGGAGACGCAGCGGGGACACAACGGGACACAGCGCGGGACACAGCATGACACAGCAGGGACACATTGGGACACAGCGGGGACACAGCGGAGACACAGCGGGACACAGCGGGACACAGGGGGGTACATAGCGGGGAACAGCAGGGACACACCGGGGGACAGGGGGGACAAAGCAGGACACAGCGGGAACAGAGCGGGACACAGTGGTGACACAGGGGGACATAGCGAGAGACACAGCGGGTACACAGCGGGAAACACAGCTGGACACATCGGGACAGAGCGGGGACACAGCGGGACACAGCGGAGCACACAGCGGGACATAGCGGGACACAGCGGGACAAGCAGGGTACACAGCTGGGGACACAACGGGACACAATGAGGGAAACAGTGAGGACACAGAGGGACACAACGGGACACCGAGGGGGACACAGCGTGACACAGCGTGACACAGCAGGGACAAAGCGGGACACAACGGGACACAGTGGGACACAGCGGGGACACAGCAGGAAACAGCGGGACACAACGGGACAAAGTGGGACACAGCGGGGACACAGCAGGACACAGCGGGGACACAACGGGACACACTGGGGGACACAGCGGGACACAGCGGGGACAAAGCGGGAATCACAGCGGGGGATAGAGAGGGACACAGCGGGGGAAACAGGGAGGACACAGAGGGACACAACGGGGACACAGCGGGTACTCAGTGGGGGACACTGCGGGGGAGAAAGCAGGATACCACTGGACACAGCACAACACAGCGGGACACAGTGGGGAAACTGCGGGTACACAGCGGGACACAGCGGAGGACACAGCGGGTCACAGCGGGAAACTGCCTGACACATCGGGGACACAGCGGGACACAGCGGGGGACACAGCGCTACACAGCGAGGAACACAGAGAGGACACAGCGGGACACAGCGGGGTATACAGCGGAACATAGCGGGGGACAGAGCGGGGGACACAGCGGGACACAGCGGGGACACAGCGAGACACAGCGGAAAACAGCGGGGGACAGAGTGGGACACAGCGTGGGACAGAGCGGGACCCAGCAGGGACTCAGCGGGACAGAGCGGGGGACACAGAGGGGACACAGCGGGACACAGCATGGGACGCAGCGGGACACAGCTGAGGACAACGCGGGATCCAGCGTGGGACAGAGCGGGGACACAGCGGGACACAACAGGGACACAGGGGACACAGCGGGACACAGCGGGACACAGCGGGGACACAGCGGGGGACACCGCGGGAGACAGAACGGGACACAGCGGGGGACAAAGCGGGGGACAGCCGAGGACACAGCGAAGACACAGCGGGACACAGCGAGGACACAGAGAGGACTCAGCGGGGGACGCAGCGGGGGAAAAATCTGGACACAACGGGACACAGCGGGAAACAGGGCGACACAGTAGTGACACTGCGGGTACACAGCGGGACAAAGCAGGGGACACAGTGGGACACAGCGGGACATAGCGGGGTCACAGCGGGACACAGCGGGACACAGCGGGTACACATTGGGACACAGCGAGGGGGACACAGCGAGGACACAGCTGGGACACAGCGTGGGACACAGTGAGACACAGCGGTACACAGCCGACATAGCGGGGACACAGCGGGACATAGCGGTGTACACAGCTGGGGACACAACAGAACACAGAGTGGGACACAGCGGGACACAGCGGGACAAAGCAGTGACAAAGCGGGGACAAAGCGGGACACAGCCGGACACAGAGGGGACAAAGTGGGACACAGCGAGAGACACAGCGGGGACACAGCGGGGAGCACAGCGGGACACAGCGGGGGCCATAGCGGGGACACAGCTGGGACACAGCGGGACACAGCGGGGTCACAGCGGGACACAGCGGGGGACACAGCGGGACATAACAAGACACAGCGGGACAAAGCGTGGGACACAGAGGGACACAGCGGGACACAGCGGGACACAGCGGGGACACAGCAGGACTCAGCGGTTTAAACAGCTGGGGACACAACGGGAAACAGAGTGGGACACAGCGGGACACAGTGGGGACAAAGCCGGAGACACAGTGGGGGACAGAGCGGGACACAGCGGGGGACACAGGGAGGACCCAGCGGGACAAAGCTGGGACACAGCGGGGACTCAGCCGGGGACATAGCGTGGGACAAACAGGACACAGCGTGGGACACAGCGGAACACAGCGGAACACAATGGGGACACTGCGGGGACAAAGAGGGGACACAGCGGGACACAATGAGGGATACAGCGAGGACACAGAGGGACACAACGGGACACCGAGGGGGACACAGCGGGACACAGCGGGGGACAGAGCGGGCGACAGAGCGGGGACACACCGGGACACAGCGGGGTACACAGTGGGGACACACTGGGACACTGCGGGGGACACAGCGAGGACACAGTGGGACACAGCGGAGACCCAGTGGGACACAGTGGGGGACACAGCGGGGACACAGCGGGACACAGCGGGACACAGCTGGGGACGCAGCCAGGACACAGCGGGGGACAGCGGGGGACAAAGCGAGGACACAGCGGACACAGAGGGACACAGCGGGGACACAGCTGGACACAGCGGGATACAGCAGGAGATGCAGCGGGGACACAACAGGACACAGCGCGGGACACAGGGGGACACAGCAGGGACACAGCGGGACACAGCGGGGACACAGCGGAGACACAGCGGGACACAGTGGGGTACATAGCGGGGAACAGCAGGGACACACCGGGGGACAGCGGGGACACAGCAGGACACAGCGGGGACAGAGCGGGACAAGCATGGGACACAGCGGAGACACAGCTGGGACACAGCAGGACACAGCGGGACACAGCGTTGACACAGGGGGACACAGCGAGAGACACAGCGGGTACACAGCGTGGAACACAGTGGGACACAGCGGGACAGACCGGGGACACAGAGGGACACAGCCGATAACACAGCGGAACATAGCGGGACACAGCGGGACAAGCAGGGTACACAGCTGGGAACACAGCGGGACACAATGAGGGATACAGCGAGGACACAGAGGGACACAACGGGACACCGAGGGGGACACAGCGGAACACAGCAGCGACAAAGCGGGAATCACACCGTGGGATAGAGCGGGACACGGCGGGGGACACAGGGAGGACACAGCGGGACACAGCGGGAACACAGCGGGGACTCAGCGGGGGACACAGCGGGGAACACAGCAGGGACAGAGCAAGGACACAGCAGGGACAAAGCAGGGAAACAGCAGGACACAGCGGGACACAACGGGACACAGTGGGACACAGCGGGGACACAGCAGGTCACAGCGGGGACACAACGGGACACAGTAGGGGACACAGCAGGACACAGCGGGACACAGCGGGACACAGCCGGGACAAAGCGGGAATCACAGCGGGGGATAGAGTGGGACACAGCGGGGGAAACAGGGAGGACACAGAAGGACACAGCCGGGACACAGCGGGGACTCAGCAGGGGACACAGCGGGGGAGAAAGCAGGACACTACGGGACACAGCGCAACACAGCGGGTACACAGAGGGGAACACAGTGGGACACAGCGGGACAGAGCGGGGACACAGCGGGACACAGCGGAGCACACTGCGGGACATAGCGGGACACAGCGGGACAAGCAGGGTACAAAGCTGGGGACACAGCGGGACACAATGAGGGATACAGTGAGGACACAGAGGGACACAACGGGACACCGAGGGGGACACAGCGGGACACAGCCGGACACAGCAGGGACAAAGCGGGAATCACAGCGGGGGATAGAAAGGGACACAGCGGGGACACAGCGGGGACTCAGCGGGGGACACAGCGGGGGACACAAAGGGGACACAGCGGGACAGACCGGGACACAACGGGACACAGTTGGACACAGCGGGGACACTGCAGGACACAGCGGGGACACAACGGGACACAGTGGGGGACACAGCGGTACACAGCGGGACACAGCGGGGAAAAAGCGGGAATCACAGCAGGGGATAGAGCAGGACACAGCGGGGGAAACAGTGAGGACACAGAGGTACACAGCGGGGACACAGCGGGGACTCAGCAGGGGACACAGAGGGGGAGAAAGCAGGACACCATGGGATACAGCTCAACACAGTGAGACACAGTGGGGAAACTGCGGGGACACAGAGGGACACAGCAGGACACAGTGGGACTCAATGGGGAACACAGCGGAACACAGCGGGGGACAGAGCGGGGACACAGCGGGAACACAGCGGGGACACAGCAGGAACAGCGGGACACAACGGGACACAGTGGGACACAGTGGGGACACAGCAGGACACAGCGGGGACACAACGGGACACAGTGGGGGACACAGCGGGACACAGCGGGGACAAAGCGGGAATCACAGCAGGGGATAGAGCGGGACACAGCGGGGGAAACAGTGAGGACCCAGCGGGACACAGCGGGGACACAGCGGGGACTCAGCGGGGGACACAGCGGGGGAGAAAGCAGGACACCACGGGACACAGCGCAACACAGCGAGACACAGTGGGGAAACTGCGGGGACACAGCGGGACACAGCGGGACTCAATGGGGAACACAGCGGAACACAGCGGGGGACAGAGCGGGGGACACCGCGGGACACAGCGGGGACTCAGCTGGACACAGCGGGGGACAGAGCGTAACACAGCAGGGACATAGCGGGACACTGCGTGACACATCGGGGACACAGCGGGACACAGCGGGACACAGCATGGGACACAGCGCTACAAAGCGAGGAACACAGAGAGGACACAGCGGGACACCGCGGGGGACACAGCGAGAACACAGTGGGACACAGCGGGACACAGTGAGGACACAGCGGGACACCGCGGGGACACAGCGGGGGACACTGGGGGGACACAGCAGGGACACAGCGAGGACACAGCGGGACACGTGGGGAAACAGCAGGGATACAGCGAGGACACAATGGGACACAGCGGAGGACACAGCGGGGAAACAGCGGGACACAGTGGGACACAGCGGGGGACACTGAGGGACAGAGCGGGGGACACATCAGGGGACACAGGGAGGACACAGCGGTACACAGCGGGGACACAGCGGGACACAGCAGGGACAAAGCGGGGGACACAGCCGGGGACAGAATGGAACACAGCGGGGGACAAAGCGGGGGACAGTCGCGGACACAGTGAAGACACAACAGGACACAGAGAGGACACAGAGGGGACTCAGCGAGGGACACAGGGGGGACAAAGCTGGACACAATGGGACACAGCGGGAAACAGGGGGACACAGCAGTGACACTGCGGGGACACAGCGGGAAAAACAGGGGACACAGCGGGACCCAGCGGGACACAGCGGGGTCACAGCCGGACACAGCGGGACACAGCGAGGACACAGTGGGACACAGTGAGGGGGACACAGCGGGGACACAGCTGGGACACAGCGTGGGACAGTGGGACACAGCGGGACACAGCCCGACATAGCGGGGACACAGCGGGACATGGCGGTGTACACAGCTGGGGACACAATGGGACACAGAGTGGGACACAGCGCGACACAGCGGGACTCAGCGGGACAAAGCGGGGACACAGCAGGGACACAGCCGGACACAGCGGGGACACAGTGGGACACAGCGAGAGACACAGCAGGGACACAGCGGGGAGCACAGCGGGACACAGCTGGGGACATACCGGGGACACAGCTGGGACACAGCGGGACACAGCGGGCTCACAGCGGGACACAGCGGGGGACACAGCGGGACATAACAGGACACAGCGGGACACAGCGGGACACAGCGGGGACACAGCAGGACTCAGCGGTTTACACAGCTGGGGACACAACGGGACACAGAGTGGGACACAGGAGGACACAGCGGGACACAGCGGGACACAGTGGGAACAAAGCCGGAGACACAGTGGGGGACAGAGTGGGACACAGCGGGGGACACAGGGAGGACACAGCGGGACAAAGCGGGGACACAGGGGGGACTAAGCCTGGGACATAACGGGGGACAAAGCAGGACACACTGTGGGACACAGCGGAACACAGCGGAACACAGTGGGGACACTGCCCGGACAAAGAGGGGACACAGCGGGACACAATGAGGGATACAGCGAGGACACAGAGGGACACAACGGGACACCGTGGGGGACACAGCGGGACACAGCGGGACACAGCGGGGACAAAGCAGGACACATCTTCGACACAGCGGGGGACACAGCGGGGGACACAGCGGGGAACACATCGGGACACAGCGGGGACACAGCTGGACACAGCGGGATACAGAGTGGGACACAGGGGGACACAGCGAGGACACAGCGGGACACAGCGGGGACAGAGCTGCACACAGCGGGGACACAGCGGGACACAGAGGGGACACAGCTGGACACAGAGGCATACAGAGCGGGACACAGCGGGGACACAGCGAGGACACAGCGAGACACATCGGGACACAGCGGGACACAGCAGGGACACAGGGGACACAGCGGGACACAGCGGGACACAGCGGGGGACACAGCGGGGACCCAGCGGGACACAGCGGGGGACAGAGCGAGGAAACATTGGCACACTGCAAGACACAGAGGGGGACACAGCGGGTTACAGCGGGGGACACAGCGGGGGACAGAGCGGGACAAAGCGTGACACTGCGAGACACATAGGGGGACACAGCGGGACACAGCGTGGGACACAGCGGGGACAGAGCGGGAACAGAGCGGGGAAACAGCGGAACACAGCGGGGACACAGCGGGACACACCTGGACACTGCGGGGGACACAGCGAGGACACAGTAGGACACAGTGTGATACAGCAGGACACAGCGGGACACAGCGGGGACACAGCAGGACACATCTTCGACACAGAGGGGGGCACAGCGGGGGACACAGTGGGGGACACAGCGGGGAACACATCGGGACACAGCGGGGACACAGCTGGACACAGCCGGATACAGAGCGGGACACAGCAGGGACACAGCGAGGACACAGCGGGGATACAGCAGAGGACACAGCGGGACACAACGGGACACAGCGTGGGACACAGCGGGACACAGAGGGGGACACTGCGGGAGACATAGCGGGACACAGGAGGGGACACAGAGAGAACACAGCGGGACACAGTGGAATACAGCGGGGACACAATGGGACACAGCGGAACACAGTAGTGACACAGCGGTGACACAGTGGGACAGAGCGGGACATAGCGCGGACAGAGCAGGACACCGCGGGCGACACAGTGGGACACAGCGGAACACAGCAGTGACACAGCGGGACACAGTGGGACACAGCGGGGACACCGCTGGTGACACAGCGGGACACAGCGGGGGACACAGCGGGGGACACAGTGGGATACAGCGTGGAACAGAGCGGGGGAAACAGGGGAGGACACAGAGAGGACACAGCGGGACACAACGGGACATAGCGGGACACAGCGGGACAAAGCGGGGAACAAAGCGGGGGACACAGCGGGGACACAGCGAGACACAGCGGAAAACAGCGGGGGACAGAGTGGGACACAGCGTGGGACAGAGCGGGACCCAGCAGGGACTCAGCGGGACAGAGCGGGGGACACAGAGGGGACACAGCGGGACACAGCATGGGACGCAGCGGGACACAGCTGAGGACAACGCGGGATCCAGCGTGGGACAGAGCGGGGACACAGCGGGACACAACAGGGACACAGGGGACACAGCGGGACACAGCGGGACACAGCGGGGGACACAGCGGTGGACACAGCGAGCACACAGCGGCAAACTGCGAGACACAGCGGGGTCACAGCGGGACACAGCGTGGGACACAGCGGGGACACAGGGGGGACACAGCGGGGACACAGCAGGACACAGCGGGGACACAGCGGGGACACAGCGGGACACAACGGCACACTGCGGCGGACACAGGGGGTCACAGTGGGACACAGCTGGACAGAGTGGGACACAGTGGAGACACAGCGGGGACACAGCGGGACACAGCGGGGACACAGCCTGACACATCTTGGACACAATGGGGGACACAGTGAGGGACACAGCGGGGAACACATCGGGACACAGCGGGGACACAGCTGGACACAGCGGGATACAGAGTGGGACAGAGCGGGGACACAGCAAGGAGACAGCGGGGACACAGCAGAGGACACAGCGGGACATAGCAGGACAAAGCGTGGTCTCAGCGGGACACAGCGGGGGACACTGCAGGGGACATAGCGGGACACAGCGGCGGACTCAGAGAGAACACAGCGGGACACAGCGGGATACAGTGGGGACACAACAGGGACACAGCTGGACACAGCGGGGACACAGCGGGACACAGCGGGGACACAGCTGAACACAGCGGTATACAGAGCGGGACACAGCGGGGACACAGCAAGGACAAAGCGGGACACAGCGGGACACATCGGGACACAGCGGGACACAGTGGGGACACAGGGGACAAAGCGGGACACAGCGGGACACAGGGGGACACAGCGGGGGACACAGCGGGGACCCAGCGGGACACAGCAGGGGACAGAGCGAGGAAACAGCGGCACACTGCGAGACACAGCGGGGGAAACAGCGGGTTACAGCGGGGGACACAGCGGGACAAAGCGGGACACTGCGACACACATACGGGGACACAGCGGGACACAGCGTGGGACCCAGCGGGGACCCAGCGGGGACACCGCGGGGAAACAGAGGGACACAGCAGGGACACAGCGGGGACACAGCGGGACACACAGGGACACTGCAGGGGACAGAGCGAGGACACTGTAGGACACAGCGTGATACAGCAGGACACAGCGTGACACAGTGGGGACACAGCAGGGACACAGAGAGAACACAGCGGGACAGAGCGGGACACAGAGGGGACACAGTGAGGACACAGCGGGGACACAGCAGAGGACACAGCGGGACACAACGGGACACAGCTTGGGACACAGCGGGACACTGCGGGAGACATAGCGGGACACAGCAGGGGACACAGAGAGAACACAGCGGGACACAGCGGGATACAGCGGGGACAGAACGGGACACAGCGGAACACAGCAGTGACACAGCGGTGACACAGCGGGACACAGCAGGACACAGCAGGGACAGAGCAGGACACAGCGGGGGACACAGTGGGACACAGCTGGGACACAGAAGGACACAGCGGGCACAGTGGGACACAGTGGGGACACCGCTGGTAACACAGCAGGACACAGCAAGGGACACAGTGGGGGAAACAATGGGACACAGCGGGGGACACAGGGGGGGAAACAGGGGGGGCACAGAGAGGACACAGCGGGACACAACGGGACATAGCGGGACACAGCGGGACAAAGCGGGGAACAAAGCGGGGGACACAGCGGGACACAGCGGAACACAGTGGGGGACAGAGCGGGACAGAGCGTGGGACAGAGCGGGTCACAGCAGGGACCCAGCGGGACACAGCGGGGGACACAGAGGGGACACAGCGGGACACAGCATGGGACACAGCTGAGGACACCGCGGGATCCAGCGGGGCACAGAGAGGGGACACAGCGGGACACAGCGGGGACACAGGGGACACAGCGGGACACAGCGGGACACAGCGGTGGACACAGCGGGGGACACAGAGCGCACACAGCGGCAAACTGCGAGACACAGCGGGGGACAGAGCGGGACAACGCGGGACACTGCGAGACACATCATGGAACACAGCGGGACACAGCGTGGGACACAGCGGGGACACAGGGGGGACACAGCGGGGACACAGCAGGACACAGCGGGGACACAGCGCTGACACAGAGGGACACAACGTCACACTGCGGGGGACACAGGGGGCACAGTGGAACACAGCGGGACAGAGTGGGACACAGTGGAGACACAGCGGGACACAGCGAGACACAGCGGGGGACACAGCACGCACACAGCAGCAAACTGCGAGACACAGCGGGGGACAGAGCGGGACAACGCGGGACACTGCGAGTCACATCGGGGGACACAGCGGGACACAGCGTGTTACATAGCGGGGACACAGGGGGGACACAGCGGGGACACAGCAGGACACAGCGGGGACACAGCGGGACACAACCGCACACTGCGGGGGACACAGGGGGTCACAGTGGGACACATCGGGACAGAGTGGGACACAGTGGAGACACAGCGGGGACACAGCGGGACACAGCGGGGACACAGCGGGGGACACAGCGGGGAACACATCGGGACACAGCGGGGACACAGCTGGACACAGCGAGATACAGAGCGGGACAGAGTGGGGACACAGCGAGGACACAGTGGGGGACACAGCGGGGGACAGAGCGGGCAAATTGAGACACTGTGAGACACATAGGGGGACACAGCGGGACACAGAGTGGGACACAGCGGGACACACCGGGACACTGTGGGGGACAGAGCGAGGAAACAGTAGGACACAGCGTGATACAGCAGGACACAGCGGGACACAGCAGGGACACAGCAGGACACATCTTCGAAACAGAGGGGCGCACAGCGGGGGACACAGCCGGGGACACAGTGGGGAACACATCGGGACACAGCGGGGACACAGCTGGACACAGTGGTATACAGAGCGGGACACAGTGGGGACACAGTGAGGACACATCGGGGACACAGCAGAGGACACAGCGGGACACAACGGGACACAGCGTTGGACACAGCGGGACACAGCGGGGGACACTGTGGGAGACATAGCGGGACACAGCTGGGGACACAGAGAGAACACAGCGGGACACAGGGGGATACAGCGGGGACACAACGGGACACAGCGGAACACAGGAGTGACACAGCGGTGACACAGCGGAACACAGAGGGAAACAGCGGGGACAGAACAGGACACAGCGGGGACACAGTGGGACACAGCCGGGACACAGAAGGACACAGCGGGACACAGTGGGACACAGCGGGGACACCGCTGCTGACACAGCGGGACACAGTGAGGGACACAGCGGGGGACACAGTGGGACACAGCGGGGGAAACAGGGGGGGACACAGAGAGGACACAGCGGGACACAACGGGACATAGCGGGACACAGCGGGACAAAGTGGTGAACAAAGCGGGGGACACAGCGGGACACAGCGGAACACACCGGGGGTCACAGCGGGAGACTACGGGGACACAGCGGGACACAGCGGAACACAGTGGGGGACAGAGAGGTGCAGAGAGCTGCGAGAGGCCGCACCTGGAAGATGGTGCCGGCTTCCGCCCTCCGCCTTCCCGATGGCGAGTGCTCTCGTGGTAAACAACTCCTGATATGGCTAAGGCAAAGAATCTGGCTTGCTTCCGCGCACCTGAACCTATTGGCGGTTCCCACGTGGCGTATCAGGGTTGGCTACCCAGCGGGTACTTAAGGCTGTGGGGAATTCTCCCCGGGGTTGGGGTCACAAGATTAAAAAAGGTCCTGAATAAACGGCAGAGAGAAGAGTCCGGTGTCGCGTCTCCTTGCTGGTCGAGGCGGTAGCGACAGAGAGGGACACAGCGTGGGACAGAGCGGGTCACAGCAGGGACCCAGCGGGACCCAGCGGGGGACACAGAAGGGACCCAGCGGGACACAGCATGGGACACAGCGTGACACAGCTGAGGACACCGCGGGATCCAGTGTGGGACAGAGCGGGGACACAGCGGGACACAGCGGGGACACAGGGGCCACAGCGGGACACAGCGGGGGACACAGCCAGACACAGCAGGGGACTCAGCGGGGGACAGAACGGAATACAGCGGGGGACACGGCGAGGACACAGCGGGACACAGCGGGACACAGCGGGGACACAGCGGGGACACAGCGAGACACAGCGGGGGGCACAGGACGACACAGAAGGACACATCGGGGGACACAGCTGACACAGCGGGATACACGGAGGGACACAGCGGGAACACAGCGAGGACTCAGCGGGACACAGCGGGACACATCGGGACGCAGCGGGACACAGAGTGTACACAGGGGACACAGCGGGACACAGCGGAACACAACGGGGGACACAGCGGGGGACACAGGGAGCACACAGCGGCATACTGTGAGACACACCGGGGGACACAGCGGAACACAGCGGGGGACAGAACGGGACAACACGGGACACTGCGAGACACATCGGGGGACACAGCGGGACACAGCGTGGGACACAGCGGGGACACAGGGGGGACAGAGCGGGACACACCAGGACACTGAGTGAGACACAGTCAGGACACAGTGGGGACACAGCGGGACACAGCGGGGACACAGCGGGACACAGCGGGGACACAGCAGGACACATCTTCGACACAGCGGGGGACACAGCGGGGGACACAATGGGGAACACATCGGGACACAGCGGGGACACAGCTGGACACAGCGGGATACAGAGTGGGACACAGCGGGGACACAGCGAGGACACAGCGGGACACAGCGGGACACAGCGGGGACAGAGCTGCACACAGCGGGGACACAGCGGGACACAGTAGGGACACAGCTGGACACAGCGGCATACAGAGCGGGACACAACGTGGACAAGCGAGGACACAGCGGGACACAGCCGGACACATCGGGACACAGCGGGACACAGCGAGGACACAGGGGACACAGCGGGACACAGCGGGACACAGCGGGACACAGCGGGGGACACAGCGGGGACCCAGCAGGACACAGCGGGGGATAGAGCGAGGAAATAGTGGAACACTGCGAAACACAGCGGGGGACACAGCGGGTTACAGCGGGGGACACAGCGGGGGACAGAGCGGGACAAAGCGTGACACTGCGAGACACATAGGGGGACACAGCGGGACACAGCGTGGGACACAGCGTGGAACACAGCGGGGGAAACGGGGGGGACACAGAGAGGACACAGCGGGACACAACGGGACATAGCGGGACACAGCGGGGACACAGTGGGGAAACTTCGGGACACAGCGGGGACACAGCGGGACACACCTGGACACTGCGGGGGACACAGCGAGGACACAGTAGGACACAGCGTGATACAGCAGGACACAGCGGGACACAGCGGGGACACAGAATGACACATCTTTTTTTTTTTCTTTTTTTTAAAATTTTATTTTATTTTATTTGTGAACATACTGTACAGAGGAGTTACAATTACATGGGCAGGATAATGCGTACATTTCTTACCAAGCATTGCAGCCTCCTCCTTTGTTTACCCTTCACATCCCTTCCCAGCCTCCCCCCTCCCCCCTAGATTTCCAAATATTCTAAAGTTCAATAGTCTCTAATTTTTAAATTTTTCCTGGTTCTAGCCAGGCGCTGGTGGCTCACGCCTGTAATCCTAGCCACTCAGGAGGCTGAGATCTGAAGATCGCGGTTCAAAGCCAGCCCGGGCAGGAGAGACCGTGAGACTCCTATCTCCAATAAACCACCAGAAAACTGGAAGTAGCGCTGTAGCTCAAGTGGTAGAGCGCTCACTTTGAGCTGAAGAGCTGAGGGACAGCGCCCAGGCCCAGAGTTCAAGCCCCACGACCGACAAAAAAAAAAAAAAAATTTCCTGGTTCTATTTTTGTCCGTTTTTATTTTGCTTTCTTTTTTTTCTCTCTCTTCTTTTTTTTCCCCCTTGGGCTTGAACTCAGAACCTGAACACTGTCCCTGAACTTTTTTGTAGTACTCTACTACAACTCCACTTTGTTACAACGAGGTTAAATTAAACAAATAGAGTATTAATTGGACCAAGGAAGAATGACATTTAACTTGGACAAACAAGTCCAGGTAACCTAAGAAACATTAAGTATAGACCCTAGGAATGGAACAAATTGAGGCCTGGTTTTTACTGAAATTTGTAAAGTAAGAATCGGGCTACCCTTGAAAGGCAGAGAGAATGACACATCTTTGACACAGAGGGGGGCACAGCGGGGGACACAGCGGGGGAAACACCGGGGAACACATCGGGACACAGCGGGGACACAGCTGGACACAGCGGGATACAGAGTGGGACAGAGCGGGGACACAGCGAGGAGACAGCGGGGACACAGCAGAGGACACATCGGGACACAGCAGGACAAAGCATGGTCTCAGCGGGACACAGCGGGGGACACTGCAGGGGACATAGCGGGACACAGCGGCGGACTCAGAGAGAATACAGCGGGACACAGCGGGATACAGCGGGGACACAACGGGGACACAGCTGGACACAGCGGGGACACAGCGCGACACAGCGGGGACACAGCTGGACACAGCGGCATACAGAGCGGGACACAGCGGGGACACAGCGAGGATAAAGCGGGACACAGCGGGACACATTGGGACACAGCAGGACACAGCGGGGACACAGGTTACACAGCAGGACACAGCGGGATACAGCGGGGGACACAGCGGGGACCCAGCGGGACACAGCAGGGGACAGAGCGAGGAAACAGCGGCACACTGCGAGACACAGCGGGGGACACAGCGGGTTACAGAGGGGGACACAGCGGGACAAAGCGGGACACTGCGAGACACATAGGGGGACACAGCGGAACACAGCGTGGGACACAGCGGGGACACCGCGGGGAAACAGCGGGACACAGTGGGACACAGCGGGGACACAGCGGGACACACAGGGACACTGCGGGGGACACAGCGAGGATACAGTAGGACACAGCGTGATACAGCAGGACACAGCGGGACACATTGGGGACACAGCAGGACATATCTTCGACACAGAGGGGAGCACAGCGGGGGACACAGCGGGGGACACAGCGGGGAACACATCGGGACACAGCGGGGTCACAGTTGGACACAGCGGGAAACATAGCGGGACACAGCAGGGGACACAGAGAGAACACAGCGGGAAAGAGCGGGACACAGCGGGGACACAGTGAGGACACAGCAGGGACACAGAAGAGGACACAGCGGGACACAACGGGACACAGCGTGGGACACAGCGGGACACAGCAGGGGACACAGAGAGAACACAGCGGGACACAGTGGGATACAGCGGGGACACAACGGGACACAGCGGAACACAGCAGTGACACAGAGGTGACACAGCGGGACACAGCGGGACACAGCGGGGACAGAACAGGACACAGCGGGGGACATAGTGGGACACAGCCGGGACACAGAAGGACACAGGGGGACACAGTGGGACACAGCGGGGAGACCGCTTGTGACACAGCGGGACACAGCGAGGGACACAGCGGGGGACACAGTGGGACACAGCGGGGGACACAGCGGGGGAAACAGTGGGGGACACAGCAGGAGACCCAGCGGGAAACAGCGTGGACACAGCGAGGACACAGCTGGACACAGCGTGTTACACAGGGGGACATAGCGGTGACATAGTGAGGACACAGCGTGGGACACAGCGGAACACTGCGGGGGACACAGCGGGACACAGCGGGGGACACAGCTGGACATAGACGACACAGCGGTGACACACCTGGAACACAGCTGGACACAGCAGGATTAACAGCGGGACACCGCGGGGACACAGCGAGGACACAGCGGAACAGTGCTGGGGACACAGCGGGACACAGTGGGACACAGCGGGGGACACAGCAGAGGACACAGCTGGACACAGTGGTACACAGTGGGGACGGAGCGGGAACACAGCGGGACACTGCGAGAGACATCGGGGGACACAGCGGGACACAGCGTGGGACACAGCGGGGACACAGGGGGGACACAGCGGGGACACAGCAGGACACAGCGGGGACACAGCGGGACACAACGGCACACTGCGGGGAACACAGGGGGTCACAGTGGGACACAGCGGGACAGAGTGGGACACAGTGGAGACATAGCGGGGACACAACGGGACACAGCGGGACACATCTTGGACACAGCGGGGGACACAGCGGGGGACACAGCGGGGAACACATCGGGACCCAGCGGGGACACAGCGGGACACAACAGGTGACACAGAGGGGACACAGTGGGACACAGCATGGGACACAGCTGAGGACACCGCGGGATCCAGCGATGGACAGAAAGGAGACACAGCGAGGACACAGCGGGGGACAGAGCGGGCCAAAGTGGGACACTGTGAGACACATAAGTGGACACAGCGGGACACAGCGTGGGACACAGCGGGGACCCAGCGGGGACCCCGCGGGGAAACAGCGGGACACAGCGGGGACACAGCGCAACACACCGGGACACTGCAGGGGACACCGCGAGGACACAGTAGGACACAGCGTGATAGAGCAGGACACAGCAGGACACAGCAGGGACACAGCAGGACACATCTTCGACACAGAGGGGGGCACAGCGGGGGACACAGCGGGGGACAGAGCGGGGAACACATCGGGAAACAGCGGGGACACAGCGGGATACAGAGCGAGACACAGCGGTGACACAGTGTGGACACAGCGGGGACACAGCAGAGGACACAGCGGGACACAACGGGACACAGCGTGGGACATAGCGGGACACAGCAGGGGACACTGCAGGAGACATAGCGGGACACAGCAGGGGACACAGAGAGAACACAGCGGGACACAGCGGGACACTGTGAGGAAACAGCGAGGACACAGCGGGACACAGCGGGACATAGTGGGACACAGTGGGGACACAGCGGGGGACACAGCGGGGAAACAGCGGGACACAGCGGGACAAAGCGGGGGACACTGGCAGACACAAGGTGGGACACAGTGTGACACAGCTGGGACAGAGCGGGAAACCTTGGGGACACAGCGGGACACAGCGGGGACAAAGCAGGATACAGCATGGAGACAGCGGGGGACACATGCAGTGGACACAGCGGGGGACACAGCGCGAATACATCGGGACACAGCGGGGACACAGCTGGACACAGCGGGATACAAAGCGGGACACAGCGGGGACACAGCTGGACACAGCGGGATACAAAGCGGGACACAGCGGGGACACAGGGAGGACACAGCAAGACATAACGGGGACACAGCGGGACACAACGGGACTCAGCGGGGGACACAGCAGGACACAGCGGGGAACACAGCGGGACACTGCGGGGACAGAGCAGGACACAGCGGGGAATAGAAATGGGAAACAGAGGGACACAACGGGACACAGCGGGAAAAAGCTTGGGACAGAGCAGGACACAGCATGACACAGCGGGGGCCAGAGGGGGACACAGCGGAGGACAGAGCGGGGGACACAAGGAGACACAGCAGGGACACACTGGGACACAGCAGGGAACTCATCGGGGCACAGGGGGCACAGCTGGGGACAGCGGGGACACAGCGAGACACAATGGGGACACAGCGGGGACATAAGGGGGAAACAGCAGGACACAGCGGGACACAGTGGTGACACAGCGGGACACAGCGGAACACAGCGGTGACACAGCGGGGACACAGTGGGAAACAGCCGGGATACAGCGGGACACAGTGTGGACACAGCGGGGACACAGTGGGAAGACAGCAGGACACAGCATGGACAAAGCGGGGGACACAACGCAGCGCGGGACACAGCGGGATACACATCGGGACACAGCGAGGACACAGCTGGACACAGCGAGATTCAGAGCGGGACACAGCGGGGACAAAGCAAGGACACAGCAGGACACAGCGGGGATACAGCGGGACACAACGGGGGACACAGCGGGACACAACTAGGACACAGAGAGACACAGTAGGGACACATTAGGGACACAGCAGGGAACACAGCGGGACACAGCGTGACACAGCAGGGGACAAAGCAAGGACACAGCGGCACACAATGGGCACACAGCGTGGACACAGCGTGACACGGGGGAACAAGAAGGGGACACAGCGGGACACAGCGGGAGACACAGCGAGGACACAGCAGGACACAGCGGGGATACAGCTTGGACACAGCAGGACACAGCGGGGACACGTCGGGACACAGGGGGGGACACAGGGGGACACAGCGGGGGACACAGCGGGACACAGCGGGGGACACAACGAGGTCACAGCGGGACACAGTGGGACAGATCGGGAACACAGCGGGGACACAGACCGGTACACCGCGGGGCACAGCGGGGGACACATCCGGACACAGCGGGGGACACAGCGTGTGACACAGCGCGGGAGACAGCGTGGGACACAGCGGGACATAGCGGTACACAGCGGGACACAGCGGGACAAATAGGGGACAAAGGGGTGGACACAGCGGGACACAGCAGGGACACAACGGGGGACACAGCGGAACACGTCGGGGACACAGCAAGGACTCAGTGGGGGACACAAAGTGGGACAAATCGGGACACGACCGGAAACAGCGAGACACACAGGGACACAGCTGGGAGACAGCAGGGACACAGCGAGACACAGCGGGGACACAGCGGGGGACACAGCCTGGGAATCAGTGGGGAACACAGCGGGACACAGTGGGGACACAGTTGGACACAGCGAGATACAAAGCGGGACAGATCGGGGACACAGCGAGGACACAGCGGGACACAGCGGGACAAAGCAGGACACAGCGGGACACAGCGGGGACACAGTGGGGACACAGCAGTGGACACATCGGGACACAGCGAGACACAGCGGGACACAGCGGGGGACACAGCGGGACACAGCGGTGTACACAGCGGGACACAGCGGGGACACAGAAGGACACAGTGGTGACACAGCGGGGACACAGCAGGATACAGCGGGGACACAGCGGGACACAGCGGGGACACAGCGGGACACAGTGAGGACACAGCGGGACACATCGAGGACACAGCGAGGACACAGAGGGACACAGTGGGACTAGGCGGGACACAGCAGGACACAGTGGGGAAAAACGGGGACACAGCAGCGGACACATCGGGACACAGCGAGACACAGCGTGACATAGCGGGGGACACAGCGGGACAAAGCGGAGGACACAGCGGGACACAGCGGGGACACTGAAGGACACAGTGGGGACACAGCAGGGACACAGTGGTACACAGCGGGGGAAACAGCAGGGGACACGGCGGGACACAACGGGGGACACAGCGAGGACACAGCGGGACACAGCAGAGACACAGCGGGGACTCAGATGGGGACACAGTGGGGGACATACCGGGACACCACGGGAAACAGCGGGACACAGCGGGACACAGCAGGGACACAGCAGGAACACAGCGTGGGACACAGCGGGACACAGTGGGGGACACAGCGAGGAAAGAGCGGGACACTGCGGGACACATCGGGGACACAGCAGGGACACAGCCCGGGACACAGCGGGACACAGCGGGACACATCGGGGACACAGCGAGGACACAGCAATGGACACAGAGGAACACAGCGGGGGACACAGCGAGGATACAGCGGGACACAGCGGGACACATCGGGGACACAGCAGGGACATAGCCCGGGACACAGCGAGAAACAGCGGGAACACAGCGGGGACACAGCGGGGACACAGCGGGGACACAGCGGGGACACAGCAGGGACACAGCTGCACACAGCATGATAAACAGCGGGACAAGCGGTTACACAGCGAGGACACAGAGGGACACAGCAAGGACAAAGCTGGACATAGCAGGGTACTCAGCGGGACACAGGGGGGGACACGGCGCGACACAGAGGGACACAGCGGCGATACAGAGGGAACACAGCTGGACACAGCGGGATACACAGCGGGACACAGCGGGGACAGAGCGAGGACACAGCGGGATACAGTGGGACACAGCTGGACAGAGGGGGGGACACAGCGCGACACAGCCGGGGACACAGCGTGCCACAGCCGGGAACACAGCGGGACACAGCGGGGACACAGTTGGACACAGCGGGATACACAGTGGGAAACAGTGCGGAAACAGCGGGACAATCCAGGGGACAGCGGGAACACAGCAGGACACAGCGGGAGACAGCAGGGACACAGCGGGTCACAGCAGTACACAGCGGGGGACAGCGGGGACACAGTGGGAAACAGCGGGGGACACAGCGGGGACACAACGGGACACAGCGGGGGATACAGCGGGACACAGCATGGGACACAGTGGGACACAGCAGGACACAGCGGGGACCCAGCGGGACCCAGCTGAGACACAAAGGGGGACAGAGGGGATACAGCGGGAATCAACGGGCCACAGCGGGGCCACAGCGGGAGACACAGCGGGGGACACAGTGGGGGACACAGTGGGAGGCTCAGCGGGACACAATGAGGGACACAGCGGGACACAGCGGTACACAGTGTGACACAGCGGGGACACAGCGGGGGACACAGAGGGGACACAGCGGGACACAGCCGGGACACAGCGCAACACAGTGGGACATAGCAGGACAGAGCAGGACACAGCGGGGACACAGCGTGGACACAGCAGGTGACACAGTGGGACACAGCGGGACACAGCGGGGCACAGCGTGGGACACAGCGGGACACAGTGGGGACACAGCTGGACACAGCTTGATACACAGCGGGACACAGTGGGGGACACAGCGGTGGTCACAGCGGGAAACAACTAGGGACAAAGCGGGACACAGCGGGGACAAAGCGGGGACACAGAGGGACACAGCGGGACACAGCGGGGACACATAGGGACCCAGCGGGACAAAGCGGGGACACAGCGGGGGACACAGCGGGACATAGCGGTACACAGCGGGACACAGCGGGACAAAGCAGGGACACAGCGGGGGACACAGCAGGACACAGCGGGGAGAGAGTGGGACACAGCGGGACACAGCGGGACACACAGGGTCACAGCAGGGTAAACAGCGAGGACACAGCGAGACACAGCGGGACACAGCGGGTGACAAAGCAACACACAGCGCGGGCATAGCGAGGACACAGCGGGACACAGCAGGACATATCGGGGACACAGTGGGGACACAGCGGGGGACACAGCGGGACACAGCGGTGACACACAGGTACACAGCGGGACACAGCTGGACACAGCCGTATTCACAACGGGCCACAGCGGGGACAAAACGAGGACACAGCGGGACACAGAGGGGTACAGCGGGGGACACAGCGAGGTCACAGCGGGACACAGCAGGGACAGAGAGGGGGACACAGCAAGACATAGCGGAACACAGCAGGGACACAGCAGGACACAGCGGGGGACACAGCCGGGGACACAGCGGGACACAACGGGGGATACAGCAGGACACAGTGGGACACAGCAGGACACAGCAGGGACACAACGGGGAATACAGCAGGGGACACAGCGGGACACAACGGGGGACAAAGGGAGGACACAGCGGGACACAGCGGGACACATCGGGGACACAGCGGGGACACAGACCGGTACACAGCGGGACAAGCGGGGGACAAATCCGGACACAGCGGGGGACAAACCGGGACACCACGGGAAACAGCGGGACACAGCAGGACACAGCGGGGACACAGCAGGACAGAGCTGGGGACACAGCGGGACACAGCGGGACACAGCAGGACACAGCGGGATTAACAGCGGGACACAGCGGGGACACAGCGAGGACACCGCGGGAGAGAGCTGGGGACACAGCGGGACACAGCGGGACACAGCGAGGGACACAGCGTGACACAACGGGGGACACAGCTGGACACAGCTGGGGACACAGCGAGGACACAGCGGGACACATTGGGGACACAGCAGGAACACAGACCGGTACACAGTGGGACACATCGGGGGACACAGCGGTACACGTCGGGGACACAGCGGGGACTCAGCGGGGTACACAAAGTGAGACAAACCGGGACACCACGGGAAACAGAGGGACACACCGGGACACAGAGGGGACACAGCGGGGACACAGCGAGTCACAGCGGGGACATAGCGGGGGACACAGCGGGTGACACAGCGGGGGAATCAGTGGGGAACACAGCGGGACACAGCGGCGACACAGTTGGACACAGCGAGACACAGCGGGACACAGCGGGGGACACAGCGGGACACAGAGGAGTACACAGCGGGACACAGCAGGGACACAGAAGGACACAGTGGGGACAGAGTGGGGACATAGCAGGATACAGCGGGGACACAGCGGGACACAGCGGGGAAAGAGCGGGACACAAGCGGGGGACACAGCGGGGGACACAGCGGGACACAGTGGTACACAGCGGGGACAGTGCGGGAACACAGCCGGACACAGCGGTGACACAGCGGGGACACTCCAGGAGACAGCGGGGTCACAGCGGGACATATCGGGGGACAGCAGGGACACATCGGGTCACAGCGGGACACAGTGGGACACAGCGGGGGGACAGCGGGGACACAGCGGGGACACAGTGGGTGACTGCGGGGACACAACGGGACAAAGCAGGACACAGCGGGACACAGCAGGGTCACAGAGAGGACACAGCGCGACACATCGTGGACACAGCGGGGACACAGCGGGGGACACAGTGGATCAAATCGGGGACACAGCGGCGACACAGAGGGGACACAGTAGGACACAGGGTGACACAGCGGGACACAGCGGGGACACAGCTAGGACACAGTGGGACACAGCAGGACACAGCGAGACACAGCAGGGACAGAGCAGGGACACTCAATGGGACAGCGGGGACACAGTGGGACACAGCGGGGACACAGGGGGGACACAGCGGGGGAATCAGTGGGGAACACAGCGGGACACAGCGGGGACACAGTTGGACACAGCGGGATACACAGCGGGACAGATCGGGGACACAGTGGGACACAGCAGGGGACACAACGGGGGACACAGCGGGACACAGCGGGGGACAGAGCGAGGACACAGCGGGGACACAGCGGGGACACAGCGGGACACAGCGGGACACAGCGGGTAACACAGCAGGACACAGCGGGGGACACATAAGGACACAGTGGGGGACACAGTGAGGACACAGAGGGAAACAGTGGGACACATTGAGGCACAGCAGGGACACAGCAGGAGAACCAGCGGGAAACAGCGTGGACACAGCGAGGACACAGCTGGACACAGCGTGTTACACAGGGGGACATAGCGGTGACATAGTGAGGACACAGCGGGATACAGCAGGACACAGCGGGACACAGCCGGGGACACAATGGGACACAGCGGGACACGGCGGGACACAGCGTGGGACACAGCGGGACATAGACGACACAGCGGCGACACACCTGGAACACAGCTGGACACAGCGGGATTAACAGTGGGACACAGCGGGGACACAGCGAGGACACAGCGGGACAGAGCTGGGGACACAGCGGGACACAGCGGGACACAGCGGGGGACACAGCGTGACACAACGGGGGACACAGCTGGACACAGCTGGGGACACAGCGAGGACACAGCGGGACACATTGGGGACACAGAGGAAACACAGACCGGTACACAGCGGGACACATCGGGGGACACAGCGGTACACGTCGGGGACACAGCGGGGACTCAGCGGGGGACACAAAGTGGGACAAACTGGGAAACCACGGGAAACAGCGGGACACACCGGGACACAGCGGGGACACAGCGGTGACACAGCAAGTCACAGCGGGGACACAGCGGGGGACACAGCGGGGGAATCAGTGGGGAACACAGCGGGACACAGCGGCGACACAGTTGGACACAGGAGATCCACAGCGGGACAGATGGGGGACACAGCGGGACACAGCGGGACACAGAGGGACACAGCGGGACACAGCGGGGACACAGCGGAGACACAGCGGGGACACAGCGGAGACACAGCGGAGACACAGAAGTGGACACATTGGGACACAGCGAGAAACAGCGGGACACAGCGGGACACAGCGGAGTACACAGCGGGACACAGCAGGGACACAGAAGGACACAGTGGGGACACAGCAGGATACAGCGGGGACACAGTGGGACACAGCGGGGAAAAAGCGGGGCACAAAGCAGGGGACACAGCAGAGGACACAGCGGGACACAGTGGTACACAGTGGGGACGGAGCGGGAACACAGTGGGACACAGCGGGACACAGCGGGGACATTCCAGGGGACAGCGGGGACACAGCGGGATACATCGTGGGACAGCAGGGACACAGCGGGTCACAACGGGACACAGCGGGACACAGCGGGGGGACAGCGGGGACACAGCGGGACACAGCGGGGGGACAGTGGGGGACAGCGGGGACACAACGGGACACAGCGGGACACATCAGGGACACAGCAGGGTCACAGCAGGACACAGACGACTCAGCGGGACACAGCGGGACACACCGGGGGATACAGCGGGACACAGCTGGTGACACAGCGGGGACACAGCGGGACACAGCGGGGCACAAAGTGGGGGACACAGCAGAGGACACAGCGGGACACAGTGGTACACAGTGGGGACGGAGTGGGAACACAGCGGGACACATCGGGGACATTCCAGGGGACAGCGGGGACACAGCGGGATACATCGGGGGACAGCAGGGACACAGCGGGTTACAACGGGACACAGCGGGACACAGCGGTGGGACAGCTGGGACACAGCGGGACACAGCGGGGACAAAGTGGGGGACAGCTGGGACACAGCGGGACACAGCGGGGACAAAGTGGGGGACAGCAGGGACACAACGGGACACAGCGGGACACATCAGGGACACAGCAGGGTCACAGCGGGACACAGACGACACAGCGGGACACAGCGGGACACACCGGGGGATACAGCGGGACACAGCTGGGGACACAGCGGGGACACAGCAGGACACAGCGGGGAAACAGCGGGGCACAAAGCGGGGGACACAGCAGAGGACACAGCGGGACACAGTGGTACACAGTGGGGCCGGAGCGGGAACACAGCGGGACACAGCAGGACACAGCGGGGAAATTCCAGGGGACAGCGGGGACACAGCGGGATACATCGGGGGACAGCAGGGACACAGCGGGTCACAACGGGACACAGCGGGGGGACAGCGGGGACACAGAGGGACACAGCAGGATACACAGTGTGAGACAGCGGGGACACAGCGAGGACACAGCGGGACACAGAGGGACAGAGCGGGGACACAGAGGGACACAGCGAGACACAGCGGGACACAGCGGGGGACACAGCAGGACACAGCTGGTGACACAGCGAGGACACAGCGGGACACATTGTGGACAGCAGGACACCGCGGGGTCACATCGGGACCCAGCGGGGCACACAGCGGGAAACAGCGGCACACAGCTGGACTCATTGGGGGACATAGCGAGATACAGCGGGGGACACAGCGACACACGGCGGGGGACACAGCGGAGACACATCGGGACACAGCGGGGAACACAGCGGGACACAGCGGGACACAGTGGGGACACAGCAGGGACACAGCGGGACACAGTGGGGACACAGAGGGGACACAGCAGGACATAGCGGACACAGCGGGGGACACAGCGAAGACACAGCGGAACACAGCGGAACAAAGTGGGACACAGCGGGGACACAGCGGGGGACACAGTGGGTAAACAGCTGGACACATTGGGCCACAGCGGGACACAGCGAGACAGTGTGGGACACAGCGGGACACAGCTGGGGACAAAGAGGGGGGACATAGCGGGACACAGCGGGGGACACAGATAGGACACAGCGGGACATAGCGGGACACAGCGAAGGACACAGCGGGAACCAGCAGGGGACAGAGCGGGGGACACAGCGGGGACACAGAGGGACACAGCGGGGGACACAGCGGGGACACAGCTGGGACACAGCAGGACACAGCAGGAACACATCGGGAAACAGCGGGGAGACATCGGGACACAGCGGGGGACCCAGCGGGGATACAGCTGTGACACTGCAGGACACAGCGGGGACACATCGGGACACAGCGGTGGACACAGCGGGACACAGCGGGACACAGCGGAGGACACAGCGGGGACACAGCTGAGACACAGCAGGACACAGCGGGGACACAAGGGACACAGTTGGGACACAGCGGGACACAGCGGGGAACACAGCGGGGGACACAGCGGGACATAGCGGGGACACAGCCGGGACACAGCAGGACACAGCGGGACACTGCGGGGGACACAGCAAGGATATAGCGGGACACAGCGGGACTCGTGGGACGCAGCAGGGACACAGCGGGGGACACAGCGGGGAAACAGCGGGACACAAGGGGACACAGTGGGGGACACAGCGGGAAACAGCTGGGACACATTGGGACACAGCGGGGGACACAGCGGGATACAGCAGGGACACATCGGGACACAGCGGGGGACACAGCAGGACACAGCGGGGACACATCGGTACACAGCGGGAGACACAGCTGGACACCGCGGCACACAGCGGGACACAGCGGGGACTCAAGGGACATAGCGGGACACAGCGTGACACTGCGGGACACAGCGGGGGACACAGCAGGACACAGCGGGACACAGCGGGGAACACAGCGAGACACAGCGGGGGACACAGCTGGGACACATCAGGACACAGCCGGACACATTGGGGGACACAGCTTAACACAACTGGATACACGGTGGGACACAGCGTGGACAGAGCGAGGACACAGCGGGACACTGCGGGGGACACTGCAAGGATATAGCGGGACAAAGCGGGACTCGTGGGACACAGCGTGGACACAGCAGGGGACACAGCGGGGAAACAGCGGGACACAAGGGGACACAGTGGAGGACACAGAGGGACACAGCTGGGACACATCGGGACACAGCGGGGACACAGCGGGACTCAGCGGGACACAGAGGGGACTCAGCGGGACACAGCGGGGGACACAGCAGGACACAGGGGGGACACATCGGTATAAAGCGGGGGACCCAGCGGCACACAGCGGGACAGAGGGTGGGACACAGCAGGACACAGCGGAGGACACAGCGAGAAACAGTGGGGGACACAGCAGGGACACATCAGGACAGAGCCGGACACATCGGGGGACACAGCTTAACACAGCGGGATACACGGCGGGACACACCGGGGACAGAGCGAGGACACAGAGGGACACAGCGGGGACACATCGGGACACAGTGGGGGACACAGCGGGACACAGGGAGACACACTTGGGACACAGCGGGACACAGCGGCACACAGCTGGACACAGCGGGGACACAGCGGGACACAGCGGGGCACACAGCGAAACACAGCGGGGGAAACAGCGGGGACACATCGGGACAGAGCGGGGGACACAGCGGGACACATCGGGGACACAGCGGGACTCAGCGGGACACAGAGGGGACACAGCAGGACACAGCGGGGGACACAGCGAGAAACAGCGGGGGACACAGCAGGGACACATCAGGACACAGCCAGACACAACGGGGGACACAGCTTAACACAGCGGGATACAAGGCGGGACACACAGGGGACGGAGCGAGGACACAGAGGGACACAGCGGGGACACATCGGGACACAGGGAGACACACATGGGACACAGCGGGACACAGCGGCACACAGCTGGACACAGCGGGGGAAACAGCGGGGACACATCGGGACACAGCGGGGGACACAGCGGGAGACATCGGGGACACAGCGGGACTCAGCGGGACACAGAGGGGACACAGCGGGACACAGCGTGGGACACAGCAGGACACAGCGGGGGACACAGAGAGAAACAGCGGGGGACACAGCAGGGACACATCAGGACACAGCCAGACACATCGGGGGACACAGCTTAACACAGCGAGATACACGGCGGGACACACCGGGGACGGAGCGAGGACACATCGGGACACAACAGGGGACACAGCTGGACACAGCGGCACACAGCTGGACACAGTGGGGGACACAGCGGGACACAGCGGGGGACACAGGGAGAAACAGCAGGGGAAACAGCGGGGACACATCGGGACACAGCTGGGGACACAGCGGGACACAGCTGGACACAGCAGGGACACAGCTGGGACACAGCGGGGACACAGCGGGGACACAGCAGGACATAGCGGGACACTGCGGGGGAACAGCGAGGACACAGAGAGAACACAGCGTGACACAGTGGGACACAGCGGGGACACAATGGGGACACAGCGGGGGACACAGCGGGACACAGCGGAGGACACAGCGGGAACCAGCGGAGGACACATCAGGAAACAGCGGGGGACACAGTGGGGCACACAGCGGGGACACAGCGGAAAACAGCGGGAGACACAGCGGGGACACAGCTGGGACACAGCAGAAAACACCGATGACACATCGGGACACAGCGGGGGAAACAGGGGGACACAGCGGGACACTGGGGACCACAGGGGGACACAGCGGGACACATCGGGGGACACAGCGGGGAAACAGCGGGACACAGCGGGACACTCTGGGGGATACAGAGGGACACAGCTGGGACACATTGGGACTCAGCGGGGGACACAGCGGGACTCAGCGGGACACAGCAGGGACACATCGGGACACAGAGGGGGACACAGCAGGACACAGCGTGGACACATCGGTACACAGCGGGGGACACAGCAGGACACAGCGGCACACAGCAGGATACAGCGGGACACAGCGGTGACACAGGGGACATAGCGGGACACAGCGGGACACAGCAGGGGACACAGCGGGGGACACAGCGGGGGACACAGCAGGTCACAGCGGGACACAGCGGGGGACACAGCGAGACAGAGCGGGGGACACAGCTGGGACACATCAGGACACAGCCGGACACATCGGGGGACACAGCTTGACAGAGTGGGCTACAAGGTGGGACACAGCGGGGACAGAGCGAGGACACAGCGGACACAGCGGGACACATCGGGACACAGCGGGACACAGGGGGTCACAGGGGACATAGCGGGACACAGTGGGACACAGCGGGACACAGCGGGGGACACAGCGGGGGATACAGCAGGACACAGCGGGACACAGACGGACACTGCGGGGACACAGTGAGGACACAGCGGGACACAGCGGGACACAGTGGGACACAGCGGGGACACAGCGGGGGACACAGCGGGGAAACAGCGGGACACAGTGGGGGACAGAGCGGGACACAGAGTGGGACCCAGCTGGACATAGCTGGGGACACTGCAGGAGACATAACTGGACACAGCGGGGTACACAGCGAGGACACAGCAGGACACAGCGGTACAGAGCAGGACACAACAGGGACACCACTGAGGACACAGCGGGACACAGCAGGGGACACAGCGGGGACACAGCGGGGTACACAGGGGGGGACATCGGGGACACAGCGGGGACACAGCCGGACACAGCAGTACACAGTGGGGGACTCAACAGGACACAACGTGGGACACAGCGGGACACAGCGGGGATCCAGCGGGACACAGTGGGGAACACAGAGGGGACACAGCGGAACACAGCAGGGGACACAGCAGGAAACAGTGGAGGAGACAGCGGGATCCAGCGGGGGACACAGCGGGACACAGAGGGGGACACAGCGAGACACAGAGGGGGACACAGCGAGACGCAGCGGGACACAGCGGGACACAGCGGGGACACAGCGGGACACATCGGGGGACAAAGCTTGACATAGCAGGATACACGGCGGGACACAGCGGGGATACAGCAAGGACACATCGGGACACAGCCGGACACATCGGGACACATCGGGACACAGCGGGGACACAGGGGACACAGCGCGACACAGTGGGACACAGCGGGACACAGCGGGGGACACAGCGGGGGACACAGCGGGGAAACAGAGGGACACAGCAAGACACAGCGGGGGACACAGCGGGACACAGTGGGCACACAGCGGGACACAGCAGGAGACAGCGGGGACAAAGAGGGGACACAGCAGGACACAGCAGGACACTGCGGGGGACACAGCAAGGACACAGCAGGACAAAGCGGGACACAGTGGGACACAGCGGTGACACAGCGGGGGACACAGCGGGGAAACAGGGGACACAGCGGGACACATCAGGACACAGCGAGACACAGCGGGGACAAAGGGGACATAGCGGGACACAGTGGGACACAGCGGGACACAGCGGGTGACACAGCGGGGGATACAGCAGGACACAGCGGGACACAGCCGGACACTGCGGGGACACAGCGAGGACACAGCAGGACACAGCGGGACACCGTGGGACACAGCGGGGACACAGCGGGGGACACAGCGGGGAAACAGCGGGACACAGTGGGCGACACAGCGGGACACAGAGTGGGACCCAGCTGGACATAGCTGGGGACACTGCGGTGGACATAACTGGACACAGCGGGGGACACAGGGAGGACACAGCGGGACACAGCGTAATACAGGGGGACACAACGGGGACACAGCGGGGGACACAGAGAGAACACAGCGTGACACAGCGGGATACAGCGGGGACACAATTTGGACACAGCGGGGTACACAGCGAGGACACAGCAGGACACAGCGGGACACAGCGAGACAGAGCAGGACACAACAGGGACACCACTGGGGACACAGCGGGACACAGCAGGGGACACAGCGGGGACACAGCGGGGTACACAGGGGGGGACAGCGGGAACACAGCGGGGACACAGCCGGACACAGCAGTACACAGCGGGGGACTCAGCAGGACACAACGTGGGACACAGCGGGACACAGTGGGGATCCAGCGGGACACAGCGGGGAACACAGAGGACACAGCGGAACACAGCATGGGACACAGCAGGAAACAGTGGAGGAGAAAGCGGGATCCAGCGGGGGACACAGCGGGACACAGAGGGGGACACAGCGAGACACAGAGGATGACACAGAGAGATGCAGCGGGACACAGCGGGACACAGCGGGGACACAGCGGGACACATCGGGGGACAAAGCTTGACACAGCGGGATACACGGCGGGACACAGCGGGGATAGAGCAAGGACACATCGGGACACAGCCGGACACATCGGGACACATCGGGACACAGCAGGGACACAGGGGACACAGCGCGACACAGAGGGACACAGCGGGACAGAGCGGGGGACACAGCGGGGAAACAGAGGGACACAGCAAGACACAGCGGGGGACACAAGGGGACACAGTGGGCACACAGCGGGACACAGCAGGACACAGCGGGAACAAAGAGGGGACACAGCGGGACACTGCGGGGGACACAGCAAGGACACAGCAGGACAAAGCGGGACACAGTGGGACACAGCGGTGACACAGCGGGGGACACAGCGGGGAAACAGGGGACACAGCGGGACACAGTGGGTCACAGGGGGGACACAGCGGGGACACAGCAGGAACACAGCGGGACACAGCGGGACACAGCGGGGACACAGCGGGACACAGCGGGACACAGCGGGGACACAGCTGGACACAGCGGGACACTGCGGTGGACGCAGCAAGGACACAGCGGGACAAAGCCAGCACAGTGGGACACAGCGGGGACACAGCGGGGGACACAGCGGGAAAACAGCGGGACACAGGGGGGGACACAGCGGAACACAGCGGGACACAGCGAGGAACACAGCGGTACACAGCGGGACACATCGGGACACAGCGGGACTCAGCGGGGACACAGTGGACACAGCGGGACAGAGCGGGACACAGAGGGACACAGCGGGGGACACAGCGGGGACACAGCGGGACACAGCGGGGGACACAGCGGGGGGCACAGGGGGGGACAGCGGTTACACAGCGGGGACAGAGCACAACACAGCGGGACACAGCAGGGGACTCAACGGGACACTGCGTGGGACACAGCGGGACACAGCAGGGACCCAGCAGGATCCAGCAGGGGATACAGAGTGGACATAGCGGGACACAGCATGGGACAGAGCAGATCACAGTGGAGGACACAGCGGGATCCCACAGGGGACAGAGCCTGGGACAAAGCGGCGGACACAGCGAGACTCAGCGCGGAACACAGAAGGGACACATCAGGACACAGCCGGACACATCGGGGGCCACAGATTGACACAGCGGGATACACGGCGGAACACAGCGGGGACAGAGCGAGGACACAGCGGGACACAGCGGGGACACATCGGGACACAGCGGGCTACACAGCGGGACACAGCGGGACACAGCGGGGGACACAGCGGGGACTCAGCTGGGACACAGCAGGACACAGCGGGGACACATCGGGACACACCGGGGGACACAGCGGGACACAGCGGCACACAGCTGGACACAGCGGGCGACACAGCCGGACACAGCTGGGGACACAGTGAGACACAGCGGGGGACACAGTGGGGAAACAGCGGGACACAGCGGGACACAGGGGGGGACACAGCGGGACACAGCGGGACACATCGGGACACAGCGGGACACAGCAGGACACAGCGGTGACACAGTGGACACAGCGGGACACAGAGGGACACACCTGGGGACACAGCGGGGACACAGCGGGGACACAGCGGGGACACAGCGGGGGACTCAGCGGTACACAACGTGGGACACAGCGGGACACAGCAGGGACACAGCAGCATCCAGCAGGAGACACAGTGTGGACACAGCGGGACACAGAATGGGACAGAGCAGGGCACAGTGGAGAACACATCGGGATCCAGCAGCGGACAGAGCCGGGGACAAAGCGGGGGACACAGCGAGACACAGCGGGGGACACAGAAGGGACACATCAGGACACAACCGGACACATCGGGGGCCACAGCTTGACACAGCGGGATACAAGGCGGGACACAGCGGGGACAGAGCGAGGACACAGCGGGACACAGCGGGGACATATCGGGACACAGAGGGGGACACAGCGGGTCACAGCGGGACACAGCGGGGGACACAACGGGGACACAGCTGGGACACAGCAGGACACAGGGGGACACAGCTGGACACACCGGCAGACACAGCTGGACACAGCGGGGGACTCAGCGAGACACAGCGGGGGACACAGCGGGGACACAGCGGGAAACATCGGGTGACACAGCTTGACACAGCGGGATACATGGCAGGACACAGCGGGGACACAGTGAGGACACAGCAGGACACATCGGGACACAGCGGGAGACCGCAGGGACACAGGGTACACAGTGGGACACAGCGGGACACAGCAGGGAACACAGAGGGGATACAGCTGGGACACAGCAGGACAAAGCGGGGACACATCGGGACACAGCGGGACACAGCAGGACACAGCGAGGGACCCACGGGGACACAGCGGGTCACATCGGGGGACACAGCGAGATACACGGCAGGACACAGCAGGGACACAGCGAGGACAGAGCGGGACATATCGGGACACAGTTGGACACAAGGGGGACACTGGGGACACATTGGGACCCAGGGGACAAAGCAGGACACAGCGGGGACACAGCGGGGACACAGCATGACACAGCGGGGACACAGCAGGACACAGCGGGGGACAAAGCGAGACACACCGGAACACAACGGGACACAGTGGGGACAGAGCGAGGACACAATGGGGACACAGCCGGGACACAGTGGGACACAGCGCGGACACAGCGGGACACAGCGGGGACTCAGCGGGGGACACAGTGGGGGAAACAGAGCTGGACACAGCGGGGAACACAGCGGGACACAGCGGGGACAAGGTGGACACAGCGAGATACAGAGCGGGGGAATAAGCGGGGACACAGCGGGGACACAGCGGGGGACACAACTCGGGAACGAGTGGGGAACACAGCGGGACACACCGGGGACACAGTTGGACACAGCGGGATACACAGCGGGACACATCGGCGATACAGCGAGGACACAGCGAAGACACAGCGGGACACAGCGGGACACAACGGGACACAGCGGGACGCAGCGGGGGACACAGGGAACAAAGCGGAGAACACAGCGCGACACAGCGGGGACACAGCATGACACAGTGGGGACACAGCGGGGACACAGCGGGATACAGTGGGGACACAGCGGGACACAGCGGGGACACAGCGGGGACCACAGCGGGGGAAACAGTGGGGGACACAGCAGGGAACACAGCGGGACACAGCGGGGACACAGCTGGACACAGCGAGATACACAGGGGGACACAGCGGGGACAGAGCAAGGACACAGCGGTACACTTCGGGACACAGCAGGACACATCGGAACACAGTGGGAACACAGCGGGGACACAGCAGCGGACACAGCGGGACACAGCAGGACACAGCGGGACACAGCGGGGGACAGAGGGGAGGAAACAGCGGGTGACACAGCGGGACACAGCAGGAACACAGCAGGACACAGTGGGGACACAGCGATGAGAGACCGGGATACAGCGGGGACACAGGGGTCACAGCGGAGCCACAGCGGGACACAGCGGGGGACACAGCGGGGGAATCAGTGGGGAACACAGCGGGACACAGCGGGGACACAGTTGGACACAGCGGGATACACAGCGGGACACATCGGGGACACAGCAAGGACACAGCGAGGACACAGCGGGACACAGCGGGACACAAGGGGACACAGCGGGGGACACAGGGGACACAGCGGAGAACACAGCGGGACACAGCGGGGACACAGCGGGACACTGCGGGGGACACAGCTAGGACATAGCTGGACAGCGGGACACGTGGGACACAGCGGGGACACAGCGGGTGACACAGTGGGGAAACAGCGGGACAAAGCGGGACACTGTGGGGTATACAGAGGGACACAGCTAGGACACATTGGGACACAGCAGGGGACACAGCGGGACTCAGCGGGACACAGCAGGGACACATCGGGACACAGCGGGAGACACAGCAGGACAGAGCGGGGACACAGCGGTACACAGCGGGGGACACAGCGGGACCCAGCGGCCCACAGCGGGACACAGCGTGGGACACAGCAGGACACAGCGGGGGACACAGCGAGACACAGCGGGGGACACAGCAGGGACACGTCAGGACACAGCCGGACACATCGGGGGACACAGCTTGACACAGCGGGATACACCGCAGGACACAGCGGGGACAGAGCGAGGACACAGCGGGACACAGCGGGACACAGCGGGACAAAGCGAGACACAGCGTGGATACAGGGGACATAGCGGGACACAGCGGGACACAGCGCGGGACACAGCGGGGGACAAAGCAGGACACAGCGGGACATAGCCGGACACTGCGGGGGACACAGCGAGGACACAGCGGGACACAGCGGGACACAGTGGGACACAGTGGGGACACAGCGGGGGACACAGCGGGGAAACAGCGGGACACAGTGGGGGACACAGCGGGACACAGCGGGACACAGAGTGGGACACATCGGGACATAGCTGGGGACACTGCGGGGGACATAGCGGGACACAGCGGGGGACACAGGGAGGACACAGCGGGACACAGCGGAATACAGGGCTCACAACGGGGACACAGCGGGGGACACAGAGAGAACACAGTGGGACAGAGCGGGACACAGCAGGGACACCACTGGGGACACAAGGGGACACAGAGGGGAACACAGTGGGGACCCAGCGGGACACAGCGTGGGACACAGCGAGGACACAGCGGGAACACAGTAGGACACAGCGGCGGACTCAGCAGGACACAACGTGGGACACAGCAGGACACAGCAGGGACCAAGCGGGCCACAGCGGGGGACACAGAGAGGACACAGCGGGAAACAGCATGGGACACAGCGGGACACAGCGGGGACAAAGAGGGGACACAGCGGGACACAGCGGGACACAGCGGGGGACACAGCAAGGACACAGAGGGACAAAGCGTGACACAGTGGGACACAGCGGGGACATAGCGGGGGACACAGCGGGGAAACAGCGGGACTCAGCGGGACTCAGCTGGGGACACAGCAGGACACAGCCGGACACAGCGTGGGACACAGTGGGACACAGCGGGACACAGCGGGACACAGCGGGACACAGTGGGACACAGCGGTTACACAGGGGACACAGCATGACACATCGGGACACATCGGGACAAAGCGGGACATGGCGGGACACAACGGGGGACACAGCGAGGACCCAGCGAGGACACAGCGGGACACAGCGAGACACATCGGGGACACAGTGGGGACACAGCCCAAGACACAGCAGGACACAGCGGTGGACACTGCGGGACACGGCGCGGACACTGCGGGGACTCAGAGGGGAACACAGCGGGGGACAAACCGGGACACCAGGAGAAACAGCGGGACACACCGGGACACAGCTGGGAAACAGCAGGGACAAAGCTGAGGACACAGCGGGACACAGCGGGGGACACAGCGAGGACACAGCGGGACACACAGCAGGACACAGCGGGGGACACAGCGAGGACACAGCGGGGCACAGCGGGACACATTAGGGACACAGCGGGGACACAGCGCTGACTCAGTGGGGGACACAGCCGGGGACAAACCGCGACACCACGGGAAACAGCCGGAAACACCGGGACACAGCGGGGACACAGCGGGGACAAAGCTGGGGACACAGCGGAACACAGCGGGGGACACAGCGGGACACCGCGGGACACATTGTGGACACATCGGGGACACAGCCCTGGACACAGAGGGACACAGCGGGGGACACAGCGAGGACACAGCGGGACACAGCGGGACACCTCGGGACACGGCGGGGACACAGCCTGGGATACAGCGAGACACAGCGGAACACAGCGAGGACACAGCCGGGACACAGCTGGACACAGCCTGATAACCAGCGGGACACAGCGGGGGACAGCAGGGACACAGCGGGTCACAGCAGGTACTCAGCTGGGACACATCAGGACACAGCGGGGACACATCGGGACACACCGGGGGACACAGCGGGACACAGCGGCACACAGCTGGACACAGCGGGTGACACAGCCGGACACAGCTGGGGACACAGTGAGACACAGCGGGGGACACAGCGGGGACACATGGGGACACAGCGGGACACAGCTGGGCACTGCGGGAGACACAGCTGGACACAAAGGGGGACACAGCGAGGACCCAGCGAGGACACAGCGGGACACAGCAAGACACATCGGGGACACAGTGGGGACACAGCCCAAGACACAGCAGGACACAGCGGTGAACACAGCGGGACACGGCGCGGACACTGCGGGGACTCAGAGGGGAACACAGCGGGGGACAAACCGGGACACCACGGGAAACAGCGGGACACACCGGGACACAGCGGGGAAACAGCAGGGACAAAGCTGGGGACACAGCGGGACACAGCAGGGGACACAGCGAGGACACAGCGGGACACAGCAGGACACATTGGGGACAGAGCCGGGACACAACGGGGGACACAGCGAGGACACAGCGGGACACAGCGGGGACACAGTGGGGACTCAGCGAGGGACACAACGGGGGACACAGCGGGACACAGCGGGGCACACAGCGGGACACAGCGGGGAACACAGCAGGACATAGCGCGGACACAGCGGAGACAGAGCCGGGACACAGCAGGATACATCGGGGACAGAGCGGGGGACAAAGCGTGACACAGCGGGTCACTGCAGGGACACAGCGGAACACAGTGGGGGACACAGCGGGGGACACAGCGGGGACACAGCGGGGATATAGCAGGACACAGCGGGGCACACAGCAGGACAAAGCGGGGATACAGAAGGGTCACAGTGGGGGACACAGCGGGACACAGCGGGGACACAGCAGGGTCAAAGCGGGAACACAGCAAGGACACAGCGGGACACAGGTGGGACACAGCGGGAACACAGCTGGGACACAGCTGGACACAGTGGGATACACTGGGGGACACAGAGGGGGACACAGCGGGGACACAGCAGGGACACAGCGGGAACACAGCGGGACACAGCGAAAGACACAGCATGGGACACAGCGGGGACACAGCGGGGGACACAGAAGGGGACACAGCGGGGACACAGCGGGGCTATATCGGGACACAGCGGGGACACAGTGGGACACAGCGGGGACACAGCGGGACACAGCGGGACACAGCGGGGACACAGCAGGGACACAGCGGGACACAGCAGAACATAGCGGGGACACAGCGGGACACAGCGGGGGACATAGCGGGGACACAGCAGGGCCACAACGGGACACAGCGGGGTCACAGCGGGACACAGCGGGGGACACAGCGGGACATAGCACGACACAGCGGGACAAAGCGTGGGACACAGCGGGACACTGATTGGACACAGCGCGACACAGCGGTGTACGCATCTGGGGACACAATGGTACACAGAGTGGGACACAGCAGGACACAGCGGGACACAGTGGGACACAGTGGGGACAAAGTGGGAGACACAGCGGGGGACAGAGCAGGACACAGTGCGGGACACAGGGAGGACCCAGCGGGACACAGCGGGGAGACAGCGGGGACTCAGTGGGGGACATAGCGGTGGACAAAGCAGGACACCACGGGACACAGCGGAACACAGCGGAACACAGTGGGGACACTGCGGGGAAAAAGCGGGACACAGCGGGGGACACAGCGGGACACAGCGGGACTCATCGGTGAACACAACGGAACACAGAGGGGGACACAGCAGGGGACACAGCGGGACACAGCGGGGACTCAGCTGGACACAGCGGGGTATACAGCGTGACAGAGCGGGGACACAGCGGGGACACAGCGGGACACTGTGTGACACATCGGGGACCCAGCAGGACATAGCGGGGACACAGCGGGACACAGCAGGACACAACGGGACACAACGGGACACAGTGGGACACAGCGGGGACACAGCAGGACACAGCGGGACACAGCGGGACACAGCGGTGACAAAGCGGGAATCACAGCGGGGGATAGAGCGGGACACAGTGGGGGACACAGCGCGACACAGCAGGGATTCAGCGGGGGACACAGCCGGGGACAACAGGACACCATGGGGCAGAGCGGAATACAGCGGGACACAGTGGGGAAACTGCGGGGACACAGCAGGACACAGCGGAGGATATAGCAGGCCACAGCGGGACTCAGCGGGGAACACAGCGGAACACAGCGGGGGACAGAGCGGGGGACACAGTGGGACACAGCGGGGACTCAGCTGGACACAGCGGGGGACACAGAGTAACACAGCGGGGACACAGCGGGGACACAGCGGGACACTGCGTGACACATCGGGGAAACAGCGGGATACAGCGGGACAAAGCGGGGGACATAGCGCTAAACAGCGGGGAACACAGAGAAGACACAGCGGGACAAAGCGGGGAACACAGCGAGAACACAGTGGGACACAGCGAGGACACAGTGGGACACCGCGGGGACACAGCGGGGGACACAGCTGGACACAACGGGGGAAACAGCGAGGACACAGCGAGAAACAGGGGGGACACAGCAGGGTCACCGCGAGGACACAGCGGGACACAGCGGAGGACACAGCGGAGAAACAGAGGGACATATTGGGACACAGCGGGGGACACGGAGGGACAGAGCGGGGGACACATCGGAGGACACAGGGAGGACACAGCGGTACACAGGGGGGACACAACGGGACACAGCAGGGACAAAGCGGGGGACACAGCGGGGGACAGACCGGGACACAGCGGGGGACACAGGGAGGACACAGCGGGACACAGCGGGGACAAAGCGGGGACTCAGCCGGGGATACAGCGGGGGACAAAACGGAACACCACGGGACACAGCGGGACACAGCGGGGACACTGCGGGGACACAGATGGGGACACAACGGGACACAGCAGGTGACACAGCGGGGACACAGCGGGACACAGCGAGGACACAGCGGGGACACAGTGGGAAACAGCGGGACACAGCGGGAGACAAAGTGGGAGACAGCGGGGGACAAAGCAGGGGACACAGCTGGGGACACAGCCAGGACACAGCGGGACACAGCGGGTGACAAAGCGAGGACACAGCGGACACAGCGGGACACACCGGGGACACAGCTGGACACAGCGGGATACAGCAGGAGACACAGCGGGGACACAACGGGACACAGCGCGGGACACAGCAGGACACAGCAGGGACACAACAGGACACATCGGGGGACACAGTGGGGACATAGAGGGGGACCCAGCGTGGACACAACGGGACACAGCGGGACACAGTGGGACACAGTGGGGTACATAGCAGGGAACAGCAGGGACACACCGGGGGACAGAGGGGACACAGCAGGACACAGCGTGGACAGAGCGGGACACAGTGGGGGACACAGCAGGGACACAGCATGACACATCGAGAGACACAGCGGGTACACAGCAGGGAAAACAGCGGGACACAACTTGACAGAGCGGGGACACAGCGGGACAGAGGTGGGCACACAGCGGGACATAGCGAGACACAGCGGGACACAGCAGGGGACACAGCTGGGGACACAGCTGGGGACACAGCAGGACACAGCGCGACACAGGGGTCACAGCGGGGGACACAGAAGGACACAGCGCGACACAGCGGGGACACAGCGGGGACACAGCTGGGAGCACAGCAGGACACAGTGGCAGACATAGCGCGGACACAACTTGGACACAGCGGGACACAGCAGGGGCACAGCGGGACACAGCGGGGGACTCAGCGAGGACACAGAGGGACCCAGCGGGACACAGCGGGGAACAAAGCGGGAGAGAGTGGGGGACACAACGAGGATACAGCGGGGCACAGCGGGGACACAGAGGGGACTCAGCGGGGGACACAGCGGGGGACAATGAGGGACACCACGGGACACAGTGGGACATACCGGGACACGGAGGGGACATTGCGGGGACAGAGCCGGACAAATCGGGGGACACAGCGGGACGCAGCGGGACAGAGCGGGGGACAAAGCCGGACACAGCTGGGGACAGAGCGGGGGACTCAGCGGGATACAGCGGGGACAAAGCGGGACAAAGCGGGACACAGCTGGGACAGAGCGGGACACAGAGTGACACAGCGGGGACACAGCGGGACACAGCGGAGTCACAGCAGGGACACAGCGGGGACACAGCCGGACACAGCGGGACACAACGGTGACACAGCGGGACACAGCGAGACACACAGCGGGTACACAGCGGGGAACACAGCGGGGAACACAGCGGGACACAGCGGGACACACCGGGGCACACAGCGGGACATAGCTGAACACAGCGGGACAAGCAGGGGACACAGCTGGGGACACAGCGGGACACAGTGGGGGATACAGCGACGACACACAACGGGACACCGAGGGGTACACAGCGGGACACAGCGGGACACAGCGGGACACAGCAGGGACAAAGCGGGAATCACAGAGGGGGATAGAGCGGGACACAGCGGGGGATACAGGGAGGACACAGCGGGACACTGCGGGGACACAGCGGGGACTCTGCGGGGACACAGCGGGGGACACAGCGGGGACAGAGGGGGGAAACAGGGGGAAACAGCGGGGACACAGCGGGACACAGCGGGAAACAGCAGGACGCAGCGGGGAAACAATGGGACACAGTGGGGGACACAGCGGGACACAGCGGGACACAGCAGGACACAGCAGGGACAAAGCGGGAATCACAGCGGGGGATAGAGCGGGACACAGCGAGGGACACAGGGAGGACACAGCGGGACACAGCGGGGACTCAGCGGGGGACACAGCGGGGGACAACTCAGGACACCACGGGACACAGCCGGACACAGCGAGGGCACAGCGGGACACCGCTTGGACACAGTGGGGGACACTGCGGGACAGAACGGGGGAAACAGCAGGACACAGGGGGGACACAGCAGGGACACAGCGAAGACACAGCGGGAAACAGAGGACGACACAGCGGGGAAACAGCGGGACACAGTGGGACACAGCGTGGGACACTGAGGGACAGAGCGGGGGACACATCGGGGGACACAAGGAGGACACAGCGGGACACAGCAGGGACACAGCCGGGACTCAGCCGGGTACATTGTGGGGGACAAAGCAAGACACCACGGGACACAGCGGAACACAGCGGAACACAGGGGGACACAGTGGTGTACACAGCTGCGGACAAGGGGAAACAGCAGCTTCACAGGGGACACAGCGTCGACAGAACGGGGGAAACAGCGAGGAAACAGCGGGACACAGGGGGGACACAGCAGGGACACAGCGAGGACACAGCGGGACACAGCGGACGACACAGCAGGAGAACAGCGGGACACAGTAGGACACAGCGGGGGACACTGAGGGACATAGCGGGGGACACAGCGGGGACAGAGCGGGGACACAGGGGGACACAGCGGGGACAGAGTGGGACACAGCGGGGACACAGTGGGACACAGCGGGGGACACAGCGGGACACAGCGGAGGACACAGCGGGACACAACGGGGAACAGCGGGGTCACAGCGTTACAAAGCGGTCGACACAGCGGGACATAGCAGGACACAGCGGGGCAAAGCGGGGGAAACAGCGGGACACAGCGGGACAAAGCAGGACACAGCAGGGACACAGAGCTACACAGCGGTGTACACAGCTGCGGACAAAACTGGACACAGAGTGGGACACAGCGTGGGACACAGCGTTACACAGCGGGAAACAGCAGCTTCACAGTGGACACAGCGGCGACACAGCGGGGGACATTGGGGAAACAGGGGACACAGCAGGGGACACAGAAGACATAGCGGGGGACAGCGGGGTCACAGCGGGACACAGCGGGGACACAGCTGGGGACATCTGGGAAACAGCAGGACACAGCGGGGGACACAGCGGGATACAGCGGGGACACAGCGGGTGCATAGTGTGGGACACAGCAGGGACACACCGGGACACAGCTGGGGACACAGAGGGGACACAGCAGGGGACAGCCCGGGGACACAGCGGGACACAGCAGGGAGACAGCGGGGGACACAACGGGACACAGCGGGTACAAAGCAGGACACAGCGGGGACACAGCGGAACACAGCAGGGACACAGCGGGACACAGCGAGGGACAGCGAGATGAAACATCGGGACACGGGGGGGAAACAGCGGGGACACAGTGGGGGACACAGTGGGACAGAGCGGGACACAGCGCGGACACTGCAGGGGACAGCAGGGACACAGCGGGACACAGCGGGGACAGCAGGGACACAGCGGGTCACAGCGGGACACAGCGGGGACACAGCGGGGGACAGCGGGGAAACAGCGGGACACAGAGATGACACAGCGGGGACATAGCGGGACACAGCGGGGACACAGTGGGTGACAGCGGGGACACAACGGGACACAGCGGGACACATCTTGGACACAGCAGGGTCACAGCGTGGGACACAGCTCGACACATCGGGGACACAGCGGGGACACATCGGGGACACAGCATTGGACACAGCGGGGGAATCAGTGGGGAACAAAGCAGGACACAGCGGGGACACAGTTGGACACAGCTGGATACACAACGGTACACATCGGGGACACAGCGAGGACACAGAGGGACACAGTGGAACAAAGCGGGACACAGTGGGGACACAGCCGGGACACAGCAGCAAACACATCAGGACACAGCGAGACACAGCGTGACACAGCGGGGGACACAGCGGGACTCAGTGGGGACACAAAGGACACAGTGGGGACACAGCAGGGACACAGTGGTAAACAGCGGGGGAAACAGCCGGGGACATAGCGGGACACAACGGGGGACACAGCGGGACACAGCAGGGACAGAGCGGGCGACACAGCGGGGGACACAGCGGGACACAGCGGGGACACTGCAGGGAAAAACCGGGGGACACAGCGGGACAGAGTGTGAAACCAGGGGACACAGTAGGACACAGCGGGAGACACAGCAGGGACACAGCGGGACACAGCGAGGACACAGCGGGACAGAGCAGGACACAGCGGGGACACAGCGTGGACACAGCAGGTGACATAGCAGGATACCGCGGGGACACAGCGGGGGACACAGTGAGGACACAGTGGGACACAGCAGGAAACAGCGAGACACAGCGGGGACACAGCGGGGACACTCAATTGGACAGCGGGAACACAGCTGTACACAGGGGGATACACAGTGGGACATAGCGGGGACACAACTATGACACAGTGGGACACAGCAAGACACAGCGGGACAGAGCGGGGGACACAACGGGACACAGCGGGACACAGCGGGACACAGCAAAGACACAGCTGGGGACAGGGGGGACACAGCGAGGACACAGCGGGACACAGCGGGTACAGAGCGAGGACACAGCAGGAAACAGCAGGGACAGAGAGGGACACAACGGGGGACACAGGGAGGACACAGCGGGACATAGTGGGGACACAGAGGGGACTCAGCGGGGGACACAGCGGGGGACAAACCGGGACACCACGGGAAAAAGCGGGACACACCGGCACACAGCGGGGATACAGCAGGGACACAGCTTGGAAACAGCGGGACACAGCGGGGGACACAGCGAGGACACAGCGGGACACAGCGGGGACACAGCCCGGGACACAGAGGGACACAGCGGGGGACACAGCGAGATTACAGCGGGACACAGCGGGGACACAGCGGGGACACAGCCCGGGACACAGCGAGACACAGCGGAGACACAGCGGGGACACAGCTGGACACAGCGTGATAAACCTCGGGACAAGCGGTTCCACAGGGAGGACACAGCGGGACACAGCGGGACATAGCAGGGTACTCAGCGGGACACAGCGGGGGACACAGCGCAACACAGAGGGACACAGCCGCGACACAGAGGGAACACAGCTGGACACAGCGTGGGTCACAGCGAGAACACAGTGGGACACATCGGGGACACAGCGGGGACACAGCCGGGGACAGAGCAGGACAGCGCGGGGACAGAGCCGGGACAAAGCGGGGACACAGCAGGACACAGGGTGAAACAGCGGGACACAGCGGGGACACAGCGGGGGACACAGCGAGACACAGCGGGGGACACAGCTGGGGACAGCGGGGACACACGGGGGACGGCAGGGACACAGCTGGACACAGCGGGGGACACAGCGGACACAGCGGGGACACAGCAGGACACAGTGGGGACACAACGGGGACACAGCGGGGACACAGCGGGCAACACAGCAGGACACAGAGGGGACAGAGCAGGACACAACGGGGACACAGCGGGACACAGCGGGGGACACAGCGGGACAGAGTGGGAAACCAGGGGACACAGTGAGACCCAGCGGGACACAGCGGGACACAGTGTGACAGACAGCTGGACACATCGAGGATATAGGGAGGACACAGAGGGACACAACGGTACAAAGCGGGACACAGCATGACACAGCAGGGGACACAGCGGGTCACAGCGGAGGACACAGCGGGACACAGCGGGGACACAGAAGGACACAGTGGGGACACAGCAGGGACACAGCGGTACACAGCGGCGGAAGGCGGGGACCCAGCGGGACACACCGGGACACAGCGGGCCAGAGCGGGACACAGCGGGGGACTCAGCGGGGACACAGCGGGACACAGCGGGGACACAGCGGGACACAGAGGGGCACAGCGGGGACACAGCAGTACACAGCGGGGGACACAGCGAGGAACCAGCGGGTTACAGCGGGACACAGCAGGGAACACAGTTCGGGACACAGCGGGGACACAGCGGGTACACAGCGGGACAGAGCGGGGACACAGCAGGGACACAGCAGGACACACAGGGAAAACAGCGGGACACAGCGGGGGACACAGCGGGACACATCGGGACACAGCGGGGGACACAGCGGGAAACAACGCGACACAGCGGGACACAGCGGGGACACAGGGGGAACAAAGAGGGGAGCACAGCGGGACACGGTGGGAGACATAGCGGGGACACAGCTGGGACACAGAGGGACACAGTGGGGTCAAAGCGGGACACAGCGGGGGACACAACGAGGACACAGCGGGACACAGCGGGGGACAAAGCGGGAGAGAGCGGGTGACTCAGCAGGACACATCGGGACACAGCGGGACAAAGCGGGACACAGCAGGGGACACAGCGGGACAGAGCGGGACACAGCAGGGACACAGCGGGGGACACAGCAGGACACAGCGGGACAGATCGGGGGACACAGCAGGACACAGCGAGGACACATCGGGACACAGCGGGGGACAAAGCGGGGACACAGCGGGACACAGAGGGACACTGCGGGGGACACAAAGGGGGACACAGCGGGGGACACAGTGGAACCCAGCGGGGGACACAGGAAGGACCAAGTGGGAACTAGCAGGGTCAAAACGGGAATCACAGCGGGGGATAGAGCGGGACACAGCGGGGGACACAGGGAGGACACAGCGGGACAGAGCGGGCACACAGCGGGGACTCAGCGGGAGACAAAACGGGGACAGAACGGGGACACAGGGGGACACATTGGGGACACAGCGGGACAAATCGGGGACACAACGAGACACAACAGGACAGAGCGGGGACACAGTGGGACACAGCGGGGACACAGCACGACACAGCGAGGACACAGCGGGACACAGTGGAGGACACAGAGGGACACAGCGGGATACAGTGGGTACAAAGCGAGAATCACAGCGGGGGATAGAGCGGGACACAGCGGGGGACACAGGGAGGACACAGCGGAGCCACAGCGGGGTACAAAGTAGGACACCATGGGACATAGGGGAACACAGCGGGACACAGTGGGGAAACTGCGGGGTCACAGCGGGACACAGCGGAGGACACAGCGGGACACAGCGGGACTCAGCGGGGAACACAGCGGAACACAGAGGGGGACAGAGCGGGGGACAGAGCGGGACACAACGGGGACTCAGCTGGACACAGCGGGGGACACAGCGTGACACAGCGGGGTCACAGCGGGGATACAGCGGAACACTGCGTGACACATCGGGGATACAGCAGGACACAGCGGGACACAGCGGGGGACACAGCGCTACACAGCGGGGAACACAGCGAGTACACAGCGGGACACAGCGGGGGACACAGCGAGAACACAGTGCGACACAGCGGGACACAGCGAGGACAAAGCGGGAAACAGCGGGGACACAGCGGGGGACACAGCGGGACACATCGGGGGAAACAGCGAGGACACAGCGGGACACAGGGGGGACACAGCAGGGACACAGCGGGGCACACAGCAGGACACAGAGGGCGACATAGCAGGACACAGCGAGGACAGAGCGGGACACAGCGGAGGACACAGCGGGGAAAAATCGGGACACAGCGGGGAACACAGCGAGACACAGTGGAGAAACAGCGGGGACATAGCGGGACACTGCGTGAAACATCGGGGACACAGCGGGACACAGCAGGACACAGTGGGGCACAGCGGGGGACACAGCGGGACAGAGTGGGACAAACTGGGACACAGCGAGGACACAGCGGGGGACACAGCGGGGGACACAATGGGACACAGATGGACACAGCGGGAAACACCGGGATCACAGCTGGGACACAGCGGGGGAAACAGCGGAACAAAGCGGGACACCGCAGGGGACACAGCGGGAACACAGCGCTACACAGCGGGGGACACAGCGAGGACACAACGGGACCTAGCAAGAACCCTGCAGGACACTGCGGGGAATACATTTGGGGACACAAAGGGAAACAGCGGGGACACAGAAGGACACTGCGTGACACGTCGTGGACACAGAGGGACACAGCGGTACACAGCGGGGGACAAGGCGGGGACACTTCAGGACACAGCGGGGGACACAGCTGGGGTCACTGCAGGACACAGTGGGGGACACAGCGAGGACACAGCAGGACCCAGCGGGACACTGCGTCGATACAGCGGGGACACAGCTGGATACAGCGGGGTATTCAGCTGGGGACACAAAGGGAAACAGCAGGGACACAGAAGGACACTGCGTGACACATCGTGGACACAGCAGGACACAGCGGGACACAGCGGGGGACACAACCGGGGACACAGCAGGACACAGCGGGGACACAGCGGCAAACTGTGAGACACAGCGGGGGACACTGCAGGACACAGCGGGGGACACAGCGAGGACACAGCGGGACACAGCGGGTACACAGCAGGGACACAGCGGGGTACACAGCTGGGAACACAACAGGACACAGCGGGGGACACAGCGGGACACAGCGGGGGACACAGCGGGACACAGCGGGGGAAACAGCGAGGACACAGCGGGACACAGCAGGACACAGCGGGGGACACAGAGGGAAACAGCGGGTCACAGCGGGGACACAGCGGGACACAGCGGGGACACAGCGGGACACAGCGGGACACAGCACGGACACAGCGAGACACAGTGGGACACAGCGGGACACAGCTGGGTCACAGCGGGACACAGCGGGGGACACAGAGGGACACAGCAGGACACAGCGGGACAAAGCCGGGGACACAGCGGGACACAGCGTCGATACAGCGGGGTCACAGCGGGACACAGCGGGGTACAGAGCTGGGGACACAACGGGACACAGCGGGAGACATAGCAGGACACAGCGGGACACAGCGGGACACAGCTGGGACAAAGCGGGAGACACAGCGGGGGACAGAGCGGGACATAGCGGGGGACACAGGGAGGACACAGTGGGACACAGCGGGGACACCGCGGGGACTCAGCGGGGGACATAGCGGGGGACAAAGCAGGACACCACGGGAAACAGCGGAACACAGCGGAACACAGTGGGGACAATGCGGGGACAGAGAGGGACACAGCGGGGGACACAGTGGGACACAGCGGGACTCATCGATGAACACAACGGAACACAGCGGGGGACAGAGCGGGGGACACAGAGGGACACAGCGGGGACTCAGCTGGACACAGCGGGGTATACAGTGTGACAGAGTGGGGACACAGCGGGGACACAGCAGGACACTGCGTGACACATCGAGAACCCTGTGGGACACAGCGGGACATAGTGGGACACAGCGGGGGACAAAGCACTACACAACGGGAAACACAGCGAGGACACAGCAGGACACAGCATGGTACACAGCTGGGGACACGTAGGGAAACAGCGGGGACACAGCAGGACAATGCGTGACACATCGTGGACACAGCGGGACACAGCGGGGGACACAGCGGCAGACACAGCGAAGACAGAGTGAGACACAGCGGGACACAGCGGGACACAACGGGGGACACAGCGCTACACAGCGGGGAACACAGCGGGACACAGCGGGACACAGCGTCGATACAGTGGGGACACAGCGGGACACAGCGGGGTACACAGCTGGGGACACAACGGGACACAAGGGGGACACAGCGGGCCACAGCGCCACACAGCAGGACACAGCGGGAAACAGCAGGGACAAAGCGGGAATCACAGCGGGGGATAGAGCGGGACACAATGGGGGACACAGGGAGGACACAGCGGGACAGAGTGGGGACAAAGCGGGTACTCAGCGGGGGAAAATGCAGGGACGGAGCGGGGACACATGGGACACAGTGGGGACACAGCGGGACAAATAGGGGACACAGCGGGACACAACAGGACAGAGCGGGGACACAGTGGGACACAGCGGGGACACAGCACGACACAGCGGGGACACAGCGGGACACAATGTGGGTAACAGCGTGACACAGCGGGATAGCGGGACACAGGGGGGACAAAGCGTGAATCACAGCAGTGGATAGAGCGGGACACAGCGGGGGACACAGGGAGGACACAGCAGGGGACACAGCGGAGGACAAACCAGGACACCACGGGACATAGCGGAACACAGCGGGACACAGCGGAGGACACAGCGGGACACAGCGAGACTCAGCGGGGAACACAGCCGAACACAGCGGGGGACAGAGCGGGGGACAGAGCGGGACGCAACGGGGACTCAGCTGGACACAGCGGGACACAGCGTCGATACAGCAGGGGAACAGCGGGACACAGCGGGGTACAGAGCTGGGGACACAACGGGACACAGCGGGGGACACAGCGGGACACAGCGGAACACAGCAGGGACAAAGCGGGAGACACAGCGGGGGAGAGAGCGGGACACAGCGAGGGACACAGGGAGAACACAGCGGGACACAGCGGGGACACAGCGGGTACACAGCAGGGACTTAGCGGGGGACATAGCGGGGGACAAAGCAGGACACCTCGGGACACAGCGGAACACAGCGGAACACAGTGGGGACAATCCGGGGACACAGCGGGACACAGCGGGGGACACAGCGGGACACAGTGGGACTCATCGGTGAACACAACAGAACACAGCGGGGGACAGAGCGGGGGACACAGAGGAACACAACGGGGACTCAGCTGGACACAGCGGGGTATTCAGCATGACACAGCGGGAACACAGCAGGGACACAGCAGGACACTGCGTGACACATCCTGGACATAGCGGGACACAGCGGGACACAGGGGAGACACAGCGGGGAAACAGCGGGGGACACAGCGGTTGACAATGAGTGGACACAGTGGGAAACAGCGGGACACAGCGGGGGACAGAGCGCTACACCGATGGTAACACAGCGGGACACAGCGGGGACACAGCGGGACACAGAGGGACACAGCGGGACACAGAGGGACACAGCGGGACACAGCAGGGACAAAGAAGGAGACACAGTGGGGGACAGAGCGGGACACAGCTGGGACACAGCGGGTACATAGCAGGGACTTAGCGGGGGACATAGCAGGGGACAAAGCAGGACACCACGGGACACAGCGGAACACAGCGGAACACAGTGGGGACAATGTGGGGACACAGCGGGACACAGCGGGACACATTGGGACACAGTGGGGACAAAGCAGGTGACACAGCGGGGGACAGAGCGGGACACAGCGGGGACACAGCGGGGACTCAGCCGGGGACATAGCGGGGGACAAAGCAGGACACCACGGGACTCAGCGGAACACAGCGGAACATCTTGGGGACACTGTGGGGACACAGCAGGACACAGCGGGGGGCACAGCGGGCCACAGCGGGACTCATTGGTGAACACAACGGAACACTGCAGGGGACACAGCGGGGGACACAGCGGGACACATCGGGTCACAGCAGGGAAACAGCGGGACACATCGGGGACACAGAGGGACACAGCGGGACACAGCGGGGACACAGCGGGACACAGTGGGACACAGCGGGGACACAAAGGAACACAGCGGGGACAGAGCGGGACACAGTTGGAGAAACAGCGGGACACAGCGGGACATAGCTGGGACACAGCGGGGACACAGCGGGGAGCACAGTGGGACACAGTGGGGGACATAGCGCAGACACAGTTGGGACAAAGCGGGACACAGAGGGGTAACAGCGGGACACAGCGGGGGACACAGCGAGGACACATCGGGACACATCGGGACAGAGCGGGACACATCGGAACACAGTAGGGGACACAGCAGTACACAGCGCGACACAGCTGGGACACAGCGGGACACTGCGGGGTCACAGCGGGACACAGCGCGGGACACAGAGAGGACACAGCGGGACACAGCGGGACACAGCGGGGGACAAAGCGGGAAAGAGTAGGGGACACAGCGAGGATACAGCGGGACACAGCGGGGACACAGAGGGGATTCAGCGGGGGACACAGTGGGGGACAAAGCAGGACACCACGGGACAAAGTGGGACACAGCGGGACACAGAGGGGACACTGCGTGGACAGAGCGGGACAAATCAGGGGACACAACGGGACACAGTGGGACACATGGGGGACATAGCCAGACACAACGGGGTCAGATCGGGGGACACAGCAGGACACAGCGGGGACAAAGCGGGACACAGCAGGGACAGAGCGGGACACAGCGGGGACACAGCAGGGACACAGTGGGGGAGACAGCGTGACACAGCAAGACACAGCGGGAGACACAGCAGGACACAGCATGGACACAGGGGGACACAGCGTGGGACAGAGCGGGGACACAGCAGGGACACAGCAGGGGACACAGCAGGGGACACAGCGGGGACAAAGCGCGGCCACATAGGGACAAAGCGGGGATACAGTGGTATATAGCGGGGACACAGCGGGACACAGCGGGACACAGCGGAGACACAGCAGAGACACAGCGGGGAGCACATCGGGACACAGCGGGGGACAGAGCTGGGACAGAGCTGGGACACAGCGGGACACAGCGGGGTCACAGCAGGACACAGCTGGGAACACAGCGGGACACAGCAAGACACAGCAGGACAAAGAATGGGTCACAGCGGGACACAGCCGGACACAGCGGGGACACAGCGGGACACAGTGGTGTACACAGCTCGGGACACAACGGGACACAGAGTGGGAAACAGCAGGACACAACGGGACACAGCGGGACATAGTGGGGACAAAGCGGGAGACACAGCGGAGCACAGAGCCGGACACAGCGGGGACACAGCGGGGACTCAGCGGGGGACATAGCAGGGGACAAAGCAGGACACCACGGGAAACAGCGGAACACAGAGGAACACAGTGGGGACACTGTGGGGACACAGCGGTACACAGCGGGGGAAACAGCGGGACACAGCGGGACTCATCGGTGAACACAACGGAACACAGTGGGGGACACAGTGGGGGACACAGCGGGACACAGCGGGGACTCAGCTGGACACAGCGTGATATACAGCGTGACAGAGTGGGGACACAGCAGGGACACAGCGGGACACTGTGTGACACATCGGGTACACAGCAGGACACAGCGGGACACAGCAGGACACAGAGGGACACACCGGGGGACACAGCGCTACACAGCGGGAAACACAGCGAGGACACAGTGGAACACAGCGGGTTACACAGCTGGGGACACAAAGGGAAACAGCGGAGACACAGCAGGACACTGCGTGACACATCGTGGACACAGGAGGTCACAGCGGGAAACAGCGGAGACACAGCGGGGACACAGCGGGGGACACAGCGGGGGACACAGCGTTACACAGCGGGGAACACAGCAAGGACACAGCGGGACACAGCGGGGGACAAAGCGAGAACACAGTGGAAGACTGCGGAACACAGCGAGGACTAAGCGGGACAACAAGGGGACACAGCGGGGGACACAGCGAGACACAGCGGGACACAGTGGGGGACAGAGGGACACAGCGGGTCACATCGGGGACACAGCGGGACACAGCTGGGACACAGAGGGACACAGTGGGACACAGCGAGGACACAACGGGACAAAGTGGGACACAGCGGGGACACAGCAGGACACAGCGGGGACACAGCGGGACACAGTAGGGAACACAGCGGGACAGAGCGGGACACAGCGGGGGACACAGCGGGGACACAGCGGGGAGCACAGCTGGACACAGTGGAGACACAGCGGGACACAGCGGGGCCCCCAGCGGGACACAACGGGACACAGCGGGGGACACAGTGGGGACATAAAGGGGGACCCAGCGAGGACACAACGGGACACAGCGGGACACAGCGGGACACAGTGGGGTACATAGCGGGGAACAGCAGGGACACACCGGGGGACAGCGGGGACAGAGCAGGACAAAGCGGGGACAGAGCAGGACATAGCTGGAGACACAGCGGGGACATAGCGGGACACAGCGGTGACACAGAGGGACACAGCGAGAGACACAGCGGGCAAACAGCGGGGAACACAACGGGACAAAGCGGGACAGAGCGGGTACACAGCGGGACACAGCGGGGCTCACAGCGGGACATAGCGGGACACAGCGGGACACAGCAGGGGACACATCTGGGGACACAGCTGGGGACACAGTGGAGGATACAGCGAGGACACCGAGGGACACAACGGGACACCGAGGGGGACACAGCGGGACACAGCGGGACACAGCGGGACACAGCACGGAAAAAGCGGGAATCACAGCTGGGGATAGAGCGAGACACAGCGGGAGACACAGGGAGGACACAGCGGGACACAGCGGGGACACAGCGGGGACTCATTGGGGGACACAGCGGGGGACACAACGGGGACAAAGCAGGAACACAGGGGGACACAGCGGGGACACAGCGGGACACAGCGGGGACACAGTGGGAAACAGCAGAACACAGAGGGACACAACGGGACACAGTAGGACACAGCGGGGACAAAGTAGGACACAGCAAGGACACAGCGGGACACAGTGGGGGACACAGCGTGACACAGCGGGACACAGCGGTGACAAAGCGGGAATTAAAGCAGGGGATAGAGTGGGACACAGTGGGGGAAACAGCGGCGACACAGTGGGAAACAGCGGGACACAGCCCGGGACAAAGGGGGAGACAGCGGGGGACACAGCAGGGGACACAGCGGGGACACAGTGGGACACAGCTGGGGACACAGCCAGGACAAACCGGGACACAACAGGGGACAAAGCGAGGAGACAGCGGACACAGCGGGACACAGGGGCACACAGCTGGTTACAGCGGGATACAGCAGGAGACACAGCGGGGACACAACGGGACACAGCGCGGGACACAGCGAGACACAGCAGGGACACAGCGGTACACAGAAGGGAAACAACGGAGACACAGCTGGACGCAGCGGGGGCCCCAGCGGGACACAACGGGACACAGCGGGGGACACAGTGGGGACATAGAGGGGGACCCAGCGAGGACACAACGGGACACAGCAGGACACAGTGAGACACAGTGGGGTACATAGCGGGGAACAGCAGGGACACACCAGGGGACAGCGGGGACAGAGCACGACAAAGCGGGAACAGAGCAGGACACAGCTGGGGACACAGCGGGGACATAGCGGGACACAGCGGTGACACAGAGGGACACAGCGAGAGACACAGCGGGTAAACAGCGGGGAACACAGCGGGACACAGCGGGGCTCACAGCGGGACATAGCGGGAAACAGCGGGACACAGTAGGGGACACAGCTGGGGAAACAGCGGGACACAGTGGGGGATACAGCGAGGACACAGAGGGACACAACGGGACACCGAGGGGGACACAGCGGGAAACAGCAGGACACAGCGGGACACAGCATGGACAAAGTGGGAATCACAGCGGGGAATAGAGCAAGACACAGCGGGAGACACAGGGAGGACACAGGGGGACACAGCGGGGACACAGCGGGACACAGCAGGGACAAAGCGGGAATCACAGCGGGGGATAGAGAGGGACACAGCGGGGGACACAGGGAGGACACAGCGGGACACAGCAGGGACAAAGCGGGAATCACAGCGGGGGATAGAGCCGGACACTATGGGACACAGCAGGACACAGTGGGGAAACTGCAGGGACACAGCGGGACACAGCAGGGACACAGCAGGGGCCACAGCGGGACACAACGAGACACAGCGAGGGACACAGTGGGGACATAGAGGGGGATCCAGCGAGTACACAACGGGACAAAGTGGGACACAAGGGGACATAGTGGGGTACATAGCGGGGAACAGCAGGGACACACCGGGGGACAGCGGGGACACAGCAGGATACAGCAGGGACACAGCAGGGACACAGCGGGGGACACAGTGGGGGACACAGCGAGGACACAGCGGGACACAGCGGGGAAACTGTGGGGACACAGCGGGACACAGCTGGGGACACAACAGGACACAGCAGGTACCACAGCGGGGACACAGCGGGACACAGCGGGGACACAGCGGCGACACAGTGGGAAACAGCGGGACACAGCGGGAGACAAAGCGGGAAACAGCGCGGGACACAGCAGGGGGCACAGCGAGGACACAGCTGGACACAGCTGGGGACACAGCCAGGACACACCGGGACACAACGGGGGACAAAGCGAGGAGACAGCGGACACAGCGCGGGACACAGCGAGGACACAGTGGGACACAGTGGGATACAGCAGGAGACACAGCGGGGACACAACGGGACACAGCGCGGGACACAGCGGGACACAGCAGGGACACAGCGGTACACAGAAGGGACACAGCGGAGACACAGCGGGACACAGCGGGGGCCCCAGCGGGACACAACGGAACACAGCGGGGGACTCAGTGGGGACATAGAGGGGGACCCAGCGAGGACACAACGGGACACAGCGGGACACAGCGGGACACAGTGGGGTACATAGCGGGGAACAGCAGGGACACACCGGGGGACAGCGGGGACAGAGCAGGACAAAGCGGGGACAGAGCAGGACACAGCTGGGGACACAGCGGGGACACAGGGAGGACACAGCGGGACACAGCGGGGACAAAGCGGGAATCACAGCGGGGGATAGAGCGGGACACAGTGGGGGACACAGCGGGACACAGCGGGGACTCAGCGGGGACACAGCGGGGGACAAAGCAGGACACCATGGGACACAGCAGAACACAGCGGGACACAGTGGGGAAACTGCGGGGACACAGGGGGACACAGCAGGGACACAGCGGGACACAGCATGAACACAGCGGAGACACAGCAGGGACACAGCGGGGGCCACAGCGGGACACAACGGGACACAGCGGGGGACACAGTGGGGACATAGAGGGGGACCCAGCGAGGACAAAACGGGACACAGTGGGACACAGCGGGACACAGTGGGGTACATAGTGGGGAACAGCAGGGACACACCAGGGGACAGCGGGGACACAGCAGGACACAGCGGGGACAGAGCAGGTCACAGCGGGGGACACAGCGGGGACACAGCGGGACACAGCGGTGACACATTGGGACACAGCGATCTAAGCAGTGGTTACACAGCGGGACACAGCGGGACAGAGAGGGGACACAGCAGGGGACACAGCTGGGGACAAAGCGGGACACAGTGGGGGATATAGCGAGGACACAGAGGGACACAACGGGACACGGAGGGGTTCACAGCGGGACACAGCGGGACACAGCAGGGACAAAGCGGGAATCACAGCGAGGGATAGAGAGGGACACAGCGGGGGACACAGGGAGGACACAGAGGGACACAGCCGGGACAAAGCGGGAATTACAGCGGGGGATAGAGCGGGACACCATGGGACACAGCAGAACACAGCGGGACACAGTGGGGAAACTGCGGGGACACAGAGGGACACAGCGGGGGTCACAGGGGGACACAACGAGACACAGCAAGGGACACAGTGGGGACATAGAGGGGGACCCAGCGAGTACACAACGGGACACAACGGGACAAAGCGCCACATAGTGGGGTACATAGCGGGGAACAGCAGGGACACACCGGGGGACAGCGGGGACACAGCAGGTTACAGCGGGGACACAGCGGGACACAGTGGGGGCACAGCGGCACACAGCGGGACACAGCGGGGGACACAGCAGGACACAGCGCGACATAGCTGGGACACAGCGGGGACACAGCGGGGAGCACAGCGGGACACAGTGGGGGACATAACGCAGACACAGCTGGGACACAGCGCGACACAGCGGGGTCACAGGAGGCCACAGCTGGGGCCACAGCGAGGACACAGCGGGACACAGCAGGACACAGCGGGAGACAAACCGGGAGAGAGGGGGGGGACACAGCGAGGATACAGCGGGACACAGCGGGGACACAGAGGGGACTCAGTGGGAGACACAGTGGGGGACAAAGCAGGACACCAGGGGACAAAGTGGGACACAGCGGGACACAGAGGGGACGCTGCGTTGACAGAGCGGGACAAATCGGGGGACACAGCGGGACACAGAGGGACACAGCGGGACACAGCAGGGGACACAGCCGGACACAGCGGGGGACAGAGCGGGGGACACAGCGGGACACAGCGGGGACAAAGCGGGACTAAGTGGGACACAGCGGGGACAGAGCGGGACACAGAGTGACACAGCAGGACACATCGGGACACAGCGGGAACACAGCAGGGACACAGCGGGGGACACAGCGCGACACAGCGGGACACAGCGGGGGACACAGCAGGACACAGCATGGACACAGCGGGACACAGTGTGGGACAGAGGGGGGACACAGCGGGACACAGCGGGACACAGCAAGGACACAGCAGGACACAGCGAGAGATACAGCAGGGGACACAGCGGGGACACAGCGGGGGACACAGCAGGGGACACAGCGGGGACACAGCAGGACCACATCGGGACACAGTGGGGACACAGTGGGACACAGCGGGGACACAGCGGGACACAGCGAGACACAGCGGGGACAGAGCGGGACACAGCGTGGGACACAGCGGGGGACAGCGTCGATACAGCAGGGACACAGCGGGACACAGCAGGGTACACAGCTGGGGACACAACGGGACATAGTGGGGAACACAGCGGGACACAGCGGGACACAGCAGGGACAAAGCGGGGTACACAGCAGGGGTAGACCGGGTCACAGCAGGGGACACAGGTAGGACACAGCAGGACACAGCGGGGACAAAGGGGGGACTCAGCGGTGGATACAGCGGGGAATAAAGCGGGATACCACGGGACACAGCGGGACACAGCGGGGAAACTGTGGGGACACAGCGGGACACAGCAGGGGGCACAGCGGTGACACGGCGGGTCGCAGCTGGGGACACAGCCAGGACACACCGGGACACAACGGGGGACAAAGCGAGGAGACAGCGGACACAGCGGGACACAGGGGCACACAGCTGGACACAGCGGTATACAGCAGGAGACACAGCGGGGACACAACGGGACACAGCCCGGGACATAGCGGGACACAGCAGTACACAGAAGGGACACAGCGGAGACACAGCGGGACACAGCGGGGGGCCCCAGCGGGACACAACGGGACACAGCGGGGGACACAGTGGGGACATAGAGGGGGACCCAGCGAGGACACAACGGGACACAGCGGGACACAGCGGGACACAGTGGGGTACATAGCGGGTAACAGCGGGGACACAGCGCGACACAGTGGTGACACAGCGGGACACAACGAGAGACACAGCTTGTACACAGCAGGGAACAAAGCGGGACACATCGGGACACAGCGGGGACACAGCGGGGCACAGCGGGGCACACAGCACGACATAGCGGGACACAGCGGTACACAGCAGGGGACACAGCTGGGGACACAGCGAGACACAATGGGGGATACAGCGAGGACACAGAGGGACACAAAGCGACACCGAGGGGAACACAGCGGGACACAGCGGGACACAGCAGGGACAAAGCGGGGACTCAGCGGTGGATACAGCGGGGGACAAAGCGGGACACCTCGGGACAAAGCGGGACCCAGCGGGGACACTGCGGGTACACAGTGGGATACAGCTCGGGACACAACGGGACACAGCAGGTGACACAGCGGGGACAAAGCGGGACACAGCAGGGACACAGCAGGGACACAGCGGGACACAGCGGGGCCACAGCAGGACAAAGCGGGGGACACAGTGGGGACATAGAGGGGGACCCAGCGAGGACACAGTGGGAAACAGCGGGACACCGCGGGACACAGCAGGACACAGCAGGAACAAAGCGCGAATCACAGCGGCAGATAGAGCGGGACACAGCGGGGGACACAGGGAGGACACAGCGGGACACAGCGGGGACACAGCGGGGAATCAGCAGGGGACACAGAGTGGGACACAGTGGGGACAGAGCAGGAACACAGGGAGACACAGCGGGGACACAGCGGGACACAGTGGGGAACACAGCGGGACACAGCGGGACACAGCGGTGACAAAGCGGGAATCACAGCGGGGGATAAAGGGGGACACAGTGGGGGACACAGCGGGACACCGCGGGGACTGAGCAGGTCACAGCGGGGGAAACAGCGGGGACACAGCGGGACACATCGGGGACACAGCGGGACACAGCGAGAGACACAGCGGGTACACAGCGGGGAACACAGCGGGACACAGCGGGACAGAGCGGGGACACAGCGGGACACAGTGGGGTACATAGCAGGGAACAGCAGGGACACACTTGGGGACAGCGGGGACACAGCAGCACACAGAGGGGACACAGCGGGACACAGTGAGAGACACAGCGGGTACACAGCGGGGAACACAACGGGACAGAGCGGGGACACAGCGGGACACAGCGGGGCACACAGCGCGACATAGCGGGACACAGCGGGACACAGCAGTGGACACAGCTGGGGACACAGCGAGACACAGTGGGGGATACAGCGAGGACACAGAGGGACACAACACGACACCGAGGGGAACACAGCGGGACACAGCGGGACACAGTGGGGACAAAGCGGGAGACACAGCGGGGGACAGAGCGGGACACAGCGGGGACTCAGCGGGGGACATAGCAGGGGACAAAGCAGGACACCACAGGACACAGCGGAACACAGCGGAACACAGTGGGGACACTGTGGGGACACAGCGGGACACAGCGGGGACACAGCGGGACACAGCGGGGGACACAGCGAGGACACATCGGGACACAGCCGGACACAGCGGGACACAGCTGAACACAGCGGAGGACACAGCAGGACACAGCGAGACATACCTGGGACACAGCGGGGACACAGCGGGGAGCACAGCGGGACCCAGTGGGCCACATAGCGCGGACACAGATGGGACACAGCGGGACACAGCGGGGAGCACAGCGGGACACAGTGGGGGACATAGCGGGACACAGGGTGAGAAACAGCGGGTACAAAGCGGGGAACACAGCGGGAAACAGCGGGACAGAGCGGGGACACAGCTGGACACAGCGGGGCACAAAGCGGGACATAGCAGGACATAGCGGGACACAGCAGGGGACACAGCTGGGGACACAGCGGGACATAGTGGGGGATAAAGCGAAGACACAGAGGGACACAACGGGACACTGAGGGGGACACAGCGGGACACAGCGGGACACAGCGTGACATAGCAGGCACAAAGCGGGAATCACAGCGGGGGATAGAGCGGGACACAGCGGGGGAAACAGGGAGGACACGGCGGGACACAGCGGGGACACAGCTGGGAGTCAGCAGGGGACACAGCGCGGGACACAGCGGGGACACAGTGGGACACAGCGGGATACAGCAGGAGACACAGCGGGGACACAACGGGACACAGCGCGGGACACAGCGGGACACAGCAGGGACACAGCGGGGGCCACAGCGGGATATAACGGGACACAGCGGGGGACACAGTGGGGACATAGAGGGGGACCCAGCGAGGACACAACGGGACACAACGGGACACAACGGGACACAGTGGGGTACATACCGGGGAACAGCAGGGACACACCGGGGGACAGTGGGGACACAGCAGGACACAGCAGGGACAGAGCAGGACACAGCGGGTGACACAGCGGGGACACAGCGGGGACACAGCGGGACACAGCGGGGACACAGCGGGACACAGCGAGAGACACAGCGGGTACAAAGCGGGGAACACAGCGGGACACAGCGGGACAGAGCGGGGACACAGCTGGACACAGCGGGGCACACAGCGGGACATAGCGGGACACAGCGGGACACAGTGGGGGATAAAGCGAAGACACAGAGGGACACAACGGGACACTGAGGGGGACACAGCGGGACACAGCCGGACACAGCGTGACACAGCAGGCACAAAGTGGGAATCACAGCGGGGGATAGAGCGGGACACAGCGGGGGAAACAGGGAGGACACGGCGGGACACAGTGGGGACACAGCTGGGACTCAGCAGGGGACACAGCGCGGGACACAGCGGGGACACAGCGGGACACAGCAGGGACACAGCGGGACACAGTGGGGGACACAGCGGGACACAGCGGGACCCAGCGGGACCCAGCGGTGACCAAGCAGGAATCACAGCGGGGGATAGAGCGGGACACAGTGGGGGACACAGCGGAACACAGCGAGGACTCAGCGGGGGACACAGCGGGGGACAAAGCAGGACACCACGGAACACAGCGGAACACAGCGGGACACAGTGGGGAAACTGCCGGGACACAGCGGGACACAGCGGAGGACACAGTGGGACCCCGCGGGACACAGCGGGGACTCAGCTGGACACAGCGGGCGACACAGCGTGACACAGCGGGGACACAGAGGGGACACAGCGAGACACAGCGGGGACACAGAGGGGACACAGTGGGACACAGCGGGGGACACAGCTCCATACAGTGGGGAACACAACGATGACACAATGGGACACAGCGTGGGACACAGCGAGAGCACAGTGGAACACAGCGGGGACACAGCGGGGGACACAGCGGGACACAAGGGGGAAACAGCGACGACAGAGCGGGACACAGGGGGGACACAGCAGGGACACAGCGAGGACACAGCGGGACACAGCACAGGACACAGCGGGGAAACAGCGGGACACAGCGGGGGACAAAGCGGAGGACACAGCGGGACACAGCGGGGGACACAATAGGGGACAGAGCGGGACAAATCGGGACACTGCGAGACACAGCGGGACACAGCGTGGGACACAGCGGGGACCCTGCGGGGACACAGCGGGACACAGCAGGCACCCAGCGGGACAAAGCAGGGGACACAGAGGGGACACAGCGGGACACAGCATGGAACACAGCGGGACACAGTGGAGGACACAGTGGGACACAGTGGGACACAGCGGGGGACACTGCTGGACAGAGCGGGGGACACAGTGGGGGACACAGCGTGTCACAGTGTGGACACTGCGGGGACACTGCGGGACACAGCGGAGAGCACAGCGGGACACAACGGGACACCTCGGGGAACACAGCGTGACACAGCGCGATACTGCGTGACACATCGGGGACACAGCGGGACACAGCAGGGGACACAGCGCTACAAAGCGGCAGACACACCGAGGACACATCGGGACACAGCCGGGGACACAGCAGGAATACATCGGGACACAGCGAGGACACAGCTGGACACAGCGGGATACAGAGCGGGACACAGCGGGGACACAGCGAGGACACAGCAAGACACAGCGGGGACACAGCGGGACACAACGGGACACAGCGGGCGACACAGCAGGACACATCGGGGAACACAGCGGGACACTGCGGGGACAGAGCAGGACACAGCGGGGGACACAGACGGGACACAGCGGGACAGAACGGGACACAGCGGGACAAAGCGGGGGACAGAGCGAGACACAGCATGACACAGCGGGGGACAGAGCGGGACACAGCGGGGGACACAGCGGGGGACACAAGGAGACACAGCAGGGACACACCGGGACACAGCAGGGAACTCATCGGGGCACAGGGGGCACAGCTGGGGACAGCGGGGACACAGCGAGACACGACGGGGACACACCCGGGTATACAGCAGGACAAAGCGGGGGACACAGCCGGGGACACTGCAGGAAACAGCGGGTGACACAGCGAGGACACAGTGGGACAAAGCGGGGACACATCAGGGACACAGCGGGGACACAGCAGGGACACAGCAGGGGACACAGCCGGACACAGGGGGACACAGCGGGACACAGTGGGGGATACAACGGGGACACAGCAGGACACAGCGGGACACAGCAGGGGACACAGCGGGACACAGTGTGGACACAGCGGAACACAGCGGGACACAGCAAGCACACAGCGGAGACTGCGGGACACACCGTGGGAATCAGTGGGGACAAAGCGGGGGACACAGTGTGGACACAGCGGTACACAGTGGGACACAGCGGGACACATCGAGACACAGCGGGGTACACAGTCGGGGACAGTGGTGACAAACCGGGGGACAGTGGGGAAACAGCGGGACACAGCAGGGGACAGCGGGGACACAGTGGGCCACAGTGTGGGACACAGCGGGGGACACAGCGGGGGACACAGCGTTACAAAGCGGGGAAACAGCAGCTTCACAGGGGGACACAGCGGCGACACACCTGGGGACATTGGGGAAACAGGGGGACACAGCGGGGGACACAGGTGGACATAGCGGGGGACAGCGGGGACACAGCGGGACAAGGCGGGGACACAGGCGGGGAAATCGGGGAAACAGCAGGACACAGCGGGGGACACAGCGGGACACAGCGGGGACACAGTGGGTACATAGCGTGGGACACAGCAGGGACACACCGGGACACAGCTGGGGACACAGAGGGTACACAACAGGGGACAGCGCGGGGACACATCGGGACACAGCGGGGACACAGAGGGGGACACAACGAGACACAGCGGGTACAAAGTGGGACACAGCAGGGACACAGCAGGACACAGCGGGTACACAGCGGGACACAGCTAGGGACAGCGCGATGACACATCGGGACACAGGGGGGGAAACAGCGGGGACACAGTGGGGGACACAGCGGGACACAGCAGGCACACAGCGCAGACACAGCGGAGGACACAGCGGGGGACACAGCAGGACACAGCGGGACACAGGTGGGACACAGCGGCCACACAGCGGGACACAACTTTACACAGCGGGGACACAGCGGAGGACAGCGGGGACATTGCGAGACACAGCGGGGACACAGCAGAGACACAGCGGGACACAGTGAGACACAGCGGGACACAATGGGGTACATAGCGGGCAACAGCAGGGACACACCGGGGGACATCGGGGACACAGCAGGACACAGCGGGGACAGAGCGGGACACAGCGGGGGTCACAGCGGGGACACAGCGGGGACACAGCCGGAACAGCGGGACATAGTGAGACACAGCAGGGACACAGCGGGGCACACAGTGGGGAAACAGCGGGTCACAGCGGGACAAAGCGGGGGACACTGCGGGACACAAGGTGGGACACAGTGGGACACAGCCGGGACACAGCGGGAATCCTTGGGGACATAGCGGGACACAGCGGGGACAAAGCGGGATACAGCTTGGACACAGCGGGGGACACAGCAGTGGACACAGCGGGGGACACAGCGGGAATACATCGGGACATAGCGGGGACACAGCTGGACACAGCGGGATACAGCGGGGGACACAGCAGGACACAGCGGGGAACACAGCGGGACACTGTGGGGACAGAGCAGCACACAGCGGGGGACACAGACTGGACACAGCGGGACACAACGGGACACAGCGGGACAAAGCGGGGGACAGAGCGGGACACAGCGGGGGACACAGCAGGGACAGATCGGGACACAGCGGGGGACAAAGCGGGGGACACAAGGAGACACAGCAGGAAAACACCGGCGCACAGCGGGGAACTCAGCAGTGCACAGGGGGACACAGCTGGGGACAGCGGGGACACAGCGAGACACAGCAGGGACAGAAGGGGGAAACAGCGGGACACAGCGGGACACAGTGGTGTCACAGCGGGACACAGCGGAACCCAGCGGTGACACAGCGGAGACACAGCGGGACACAGCGGGATAATGCGGGGGACACAGCGAGGACACAGCGGGACAAACCGGGGACACAGCAGGACACAGCGTGGGACACAGCAGGACACAGCGTGGGACACAGTGGGAAACAGCCGGGTCACAGCAGGACACAGTGGGGACACAGCGGGGACACAGCGGGAACACAGCGGGACACAGTATAGACAAAGCGGGGGACACAGCGGGACACACAGCACGGGACACAGCGGGATACACATCGGGACACAGCGAGGACACCGCTGGACACAGCGATATAAAGAGCGGGACACAGCGGGGACAAAGTGAGGACACAGCAGGACACAGCGGGACACAGTGGGACACAGCGGGACACAGCGGGGGACACAGCGGAACACAGCGGGACACAGAGGGAGACACAGCGCGGACACAGCAGGACACAGCGGGGATACCGCGGGACAAAGCGGAGACACAGCGGGGTCACAGCGAGGACACAGTGGGGACACAGCGGGGACACAGCGGGACACAACTAGGACACAGAGGGACACAGCAGGGACACAGTGGGGACACAGCAGGGAACACATCGGGACACAGCGGGACACAGCAGGGGACAAAGCGAGGACACAGCGGCACACAGCGGGGACACAGCGGGGACACAGCGGGACACAGGGGAACAAGAAGGGGACACAGCAGGACACAGCGAGGGACACAGCGGGGGACACAGCGGGACATAGCGGGACATAGCGGGGGACACTGCGGGGGATATAGCGGGACACAGCGGGGGACACAGCGGGGACACAACGGGAAACAGCGGGATACAGCGTGGACACAACGGGGACACAGCAGGGAACACAGAGAGAACACAGTGAGACACAGCGGGATACAGCGGGGACACAATGGGGACACAGCGGGGAACACAGCGAGGACACAACGGGACCCAGCGGGGGACAGACCGGGGGACACAGCGGGGACACAGCGGGATAGAGCGGGGGACAGAGAGGGGACACATCAGGACCCAGCGGGGGACACAGAAGGGACACAGCGGGGGACAGAGCGGGGACACTTCGGGACACAACGGGGACACAGCGAGGACACAGCGAGGACAAAGCAGGATACAACGGGACACTGCGGGACTGAGCAGGATACAGCGGGGACCCAGCGGGACCCTGAGGGGGACACAGAGGGGACACAGTGGGACACAGAGCGGGACACAGCGGGGCACAGCGGAGGACAGAGCGGGAACCAGCCGGGGACAGAGCGGGGACACAGCGGGGACACAGCGGGACACAGCGGGGGACACAGTGGGGACACTTCGGGACACAGCGGGGGACATAGCGGGGACTCAGCGGGACACACCGGGATACAGCGGGGGACACAGCGGGACACAGCGGGGGACACATCGGGACACATCGGGACACAGCGGAAACACAGCGAGGACACAGCGGGACACACCGGGAGACACAGCGGGACAAAGCGGGCGACACAGCGGGGGACAGAGCGGGACAAAGCGGGACACTGAGAGACACATAGGTGGACACAGAGGGACACAGCGTGGGCCACAGCGGGGACACAGCGGGGAAACAGCGGGGACACATCAGGACACAGCGGAGACACAGCGGGGACACAGCGGGACACAGCGGGACACTGCGTGGGACACAGCGAGGACACAGCGGGACACAGCGGGACACAGTAGGTCACAGCGTGGGAAACAGCGGGACAGAGCGGGGGACACTGTGGGGGACATAGCGCGACACAGTGGAGGACACAGAGAGAACACAGCGGGACACAGCGGGGGACACAGCGGGGGACACAGCGGGACACAGCGGCGGCACAGAGGGGGATACAGGGGGGACACAGAGAGGACAGAGCGGGACACAGCAGGACATAGCGGGACACAGCAGGACACAGCGGGACACAGCGGGACACAAGGGGGGGCAAAGCGGGAGACAGCGGGGACACAGCTGAGACACAGCAGGACACAGCGGGGGACTCAGCGGGATACAGCGTGGGACACAGCTGGACACAGCGGGGACCCAGCGGGACACAGCGGGGGACACAGAGGGAACACAGCGGGACACAGCATGGGACACAGCGGGGACACAATGGGGGACTCAGCGGGACACAGCGGGGGACACAGCAGGACACAGAGGGGACACAGGGGGAAACAGCGGGATACAGCGGGACACTGCGGGGGACACAGCGAGGACACAGCGGGACACAGCGGGACACAGTGGGACACATCGGGAACACAGCGGGGGACACAGTGGCGAAATAGCGGGACACAGCGGGACACAGCGTAGGAGAGAGCAGGAACCAACTGGGGACAGAGTGGGGGACACAGCGGGGACACATAGCGACACAGCGGGGGAAACAGCGGGGACACAGCTTGGACACAGCAGGACACAGCAGGGACACATCGGGACACAGCAGGGGACACAGGGGGACACAGCGGCACACAGCGGGACACAGCGGGGGACACAGTGGGACACAGCGGGGGACACAGAGGGGACACAGCTGGGACACAGCGGGAAACATCGGGACACAGCGGGGAGACAGAGGGAAACAGCGGGAGACACAGCGAGATACACAGCGGGACACAGCGGGGACAATGTAGGGACACAGCGGGACACAGCTGGGGACACAACGGGACACAGCATGTGACACAGCGGGGACACAGCGGGACACAGCGGGCACACAGCCGGGTCACTGTAGGAACACAGCGGGACACAGCATGGGACACAGCGGGACACAGCGGAGACACAGAGGTACACACCGTGGGACTTAGTGGGGACACAGCGGGGGACATAGTGAGGACACAGCGGTGCACAGCGGGACACAGCCGGACACATCGGGACTCAGCGGGGGACACAGCGGGGGACAAAGCAGGACACCACGGGACACAGCGGAACACAGCGGGACACAGTGTGGAAACTGCGGGGATACAGCGGAGGACACAGCGGGACACAGCAGGACTCAGAGGGGAACACAGCGGAACACAGCGGGGGACAGAGCGGGGAACACAGCGGGACACACCAGGGACTCAGCTGGACACAGCGGGGAACACAGCGAGGGCACATCTGGACACAGCGGGGACACAGCGGGACTGAACGGGGGAAACAGCGAGGAAACAGCGGGACACAGGGGGGACACAGCAGGGACACAGCGAGGACACAGCGGGACACAGCGGACGACACAGCGAGGAAACAGCGGGACACAGTGTGACACAGCGGGGGACACTGAGGGACAGATAGCGGGACACATCGGGGGACACAGGGAGGACACAGCGGGACACACCAGGGACACAGCGGGGACTCAGCCGGGGACATTGCGGGGGACAAATCAAGACACCACCGGACACAGCAGAACACAGCGGAACACAGTCGGGGACACAGCCATGTACACAGCGGGACACAGCGGGAAACAGCGAGGACACAGTGGAACACAGGGGGACACAGTGGTGACACAGGGGGGGACACAGCGGGGGACACAGCGGGACACAGCGGGGTCACAGCGGGACACAGCAGTGGGCACAGCAGAACATAGCAGGACACAGCGGGGCAAAGCGGGGGACACAGCGGGACACAGTGGGGGACACAGCGGGGACACATCGGGAAACAGCGGGGGACACAGTGGGGACACAGCTTGGACACAGCAGGACACAGCGGGGACACATCGGGACACAGCGGGGGACACAGCGGGCCACAGCAGCACACAGGGGGACACAGCTGGCGACACAGCGGAACATAGCGGGGGACACAGAGAGATACAGCGGGGTACACAGAGGGGACACATCAGGACACAGCGACGGACACAGCGGGGATACAGCTGGGACACAGCAGGACACAGCAGGGACATATCAGGACACAGCGGGACACAGCGGGACACAGGGGGACACAGCGGGACACATTGGGGGACACAGTTTGACACAGCGGGATACACGGTGGGACACAGCGGGGACACAGCGAGGACACATGGGGACACAGCGGGACACATTGGGACACAGTGGGACACAGCGGGGACACAGGGGACACAGCGGGACACAGCGTGGGAAACAGCGGGACACAGCAGAGGACACAGTGGGACCCAGCGGGGAACAGAGTGGGGGACACAGCGGGGACACAGCGAGGGAAACAGCGGGGACACATCGAGACACAGCCAGGGACACAGCGGGGACACAGCTGTGACACAGCAGGACCCAGCGGGGACACTTTGGGACACAGAGGGGGACACAGCGGGACACAGCGGGACACAGAGGGGGACACAGCGGGACACAGCGAGACACAGCGGGGGACACAGCGGCGGACAGAGTGGGACACAGCGGGGGACACAGCGAGGACACAGTGAGACACAGCGGGACAAAGCAGGACACACCGGGGAAACAGCGGGGACACAGCGGGACACAACGGGGGACACAGCGGGACACAGCGGGACACATCGGGGGACACAGATTGACACAGCGAGATACATGGAGGGACACAGCAGGGACACAGCGAGGAAACAGCGGGACACAGCGGGACACAGCGGGACCCAGCGAGACACAGCGGGGGACACAGCGAGACACAGCAGGACACATGGGGGGACACAGCGTGACACAGCGTGATACAAGGCGGGACACAGCGGGGACACAGAGAGGACACAGCGGGACACAGCAGGACACAGCGGGACACAGCGGGACACAGCAGAGACACATGGGGGGACACAGCGTGACACAGCGTGATACAAGGCGGGACACAGCAGGGACACAGAGAGGACACAGCGGGGCACAGCAGGACACAGCGGGACACAGCGGGACACAGCAGAGACACAGGGGACACGGCGGGACACAGCGGGACACAGTGGGGGACACAGCGGGGACACAGCGGGACATAGCGGGTGACAGAGCGAGGAAACAGCGGCACACTGCAAAACACAGCGGGGGACAAAGCGGGATACAGCAGGGGACACAGCGGGGGACAGAGCGGGCAAAGCGGGACACTGCGAGACACATAGGGGGACACAGCGGGTCACAGCATGGGACACAGAAGGGACACAGCAGGGACACAGCGGGGACACAGCGGGACACAGCAGGACACAGCGGGGACACAGCGGGAGACACCGGGACACTACGGAGGTCAGAGCGAGACACAGTGGGACACATCGGGGAAACAGCGGGGAATACATCGGGACACAGCTGGGACAGAGCTGGACACAGCGGGATAGAGAGCAGGACACAGCCGGGACACAGCAGTGGACAGAGCGGGGACACAGCAGAGGACACAGCGGGACACAATGGGACACAGCGTGGGACACAGCGGGACACAGCGGGGGACACTGCGGAGACATAGCGGGACACAGCAGGGGACACAGAGAGAACACAGCGGGACACAGAGGGATACAGCGGGGACAGAACATTGACATAGCGGGGGACAGAGAGAACACAGCGGGACACAGCGGGATACAGCAGGGACAGAACGTGACAAAGTGGGACACAGCAGTGACACAGCGGAGACACAGCGGGGACACAGCAGAGGTAACAGCGAGACACAACGGGACACAGCGTGGGACACAGCAGGACACAGCGGTGGACACTGCGGGTGACATAGCTGGACACAGCAGGGGACACAGAGAGAACACAGCGGGAGACAGTGGGATACAGTGGGGACAAAAATGGGACACAGCGTAACACAGCAGTGACACAGCGGTGACACAGCGGGACACAGCGGGACACAGCGGGGACAGAGCAGGACACAGCAGGGGACACAGTGGGACACAGCCGGGACACAGAAGGACACAGCGGGACACAGTGGGACACAGCGGGGACACCGCTGGTGATACAGCGGGACACAGCGGGGGACAAAGCGGGGGACAGAGTGGGACACAGCGGGGAACACAGCGGGGGAAACAGGGGGGGACACAGAGAGGACACAGCTGGACACATCGGGACATAGCGGGACACAGCGGGACAAAGCGGGGAACAAAGCGGGGGACACAGCGGGACACAGCGGGACACACCGGGGGACACAGCAGGGACACAGCGGGACACAGCGGGGCACAGAGTGGGACACATCGTGAGACAGATCGGGACACAGCAGGGACCCAGCGGGACACAGCGGGGGACACAGAGGGGACACAGCGGGACACAGCATGGGACACAGCGGGACACAGCTGAGGACACCGCAGGATCCAGCGTGGGACAGAGCGGGGGACACAGCGGGACACAGCGGGGACACAGGAGACACAGCGGGTCACAGTGGGACACAGCGTGGGACACAGCGGGGACACAGGGGTGACACAGCGGGGACACAGCAGGACACAGCGGGGACACAGCGGGGACAAAGCGGGACACAACGGCACACTGCGGGGGACACCGGGGGTCACAGTGGGACACAGCTGGACAGAGTGGGACACAGTGGAGGCACAGCGGGGACACAGCGGGACACAGCGGGGACACAGCGTGACACATCGTGGACACAGCGGGGGACACAGCGGCGGACACAGTGGGGGACACAGTGGGGAACACATCGGGACACAGCGGGGACACAGCTCGACACAGCGGGATACAGAGCAGGACAAAGCGGGGACACAGTGAGTACACAGCGGGGACACAGCAGAGGACACAGCGGGACACAGCGGGACAAAGCGTGGTCTCAGCGGGACACAGCGGGGGACACTGCAGGGGACATAGCGGGACACAGCGGCGGACACAGAGAGAACACAGCGGGATACAGCGGGGAAACAACGGGGACACAGCAGGACACAGCTGGGACACAGCGGGACACAGCGGGGAAACAGCTGGACACAGCGGCATACAGAGCGGGACACAGCGGGGACACAGCGAGGACAAAGCGGGACACAGCAGGACACATCGGGACACAGCGGGACACAGAGGGGACACAGGGGACACAGAGGGACACAGCGGGGGACTCAGCGGGGACCCAGCGGGACACAGCAAGGGACAGAGTGAGGACACAGCGGCACACTGCGAGACACAGCGGGGGACACAGCGGGTTACAGCGGGGGACACAGCGGGGGACACAGCGGGACAAAGCGTGACACTGCGAGACACATAGGGGGACACAGCGGGACACAGCGTGGGACACAGCGGGGACACAGCGGGAACAAAGCGGGGAAACAGCGGGACACAACGGGGATACAGCGTGACACAGTTGGACACTGCTGGGGACATAGCGAGGACACAATAGGACAAAGCGTGATACAGCAGGACACAGCGGGACACAGCAGGGACACAGCTGGACACATCTTCGACACAGTGGGGGGCACAACAGGGGACACAGCGGGGGACACATCGGGGAACACATCGGGACACAGCGGGGACACAGCTGGACACAGCGGGATACAGAGCAGGACACAAAGGAGACACAGCGGGACTCAGCATGGGAGACAGAGGACCAAGCTGAGGACACCGAGGGATCCAGTGTGGGACAGAGCGGGGACACAGCGGGACACAGCTGGGACACAGGGGACACAGTGGGTCACCGCGGGACACAGCGGGGGACACAGCGGTGTACACAGCGAGCACACAGCGGCAAACTGCGGGACACCGCGGGGGACACAGCGGGACACAGCGTGTGACACAGCGGGGGACAGAGCGGGACAACGCGGGACACTGCGAGACACATCGGGGGACACAGCGGGACACAGCGTGGGACACAGCGGGGACACAGGGGGGACACAGCGGGGACACAGCAGTACACAGCGGGGACACAGCGGGGACACAGCGGGACACAACGGCACAATGCGGGGGACACAGGGGGTCACAGTGGGACACAGCTGGACAGAGTGGGACACAGTGGAGGCACAGCGGGGACACAGCGGGACACAGCGGGGACACAGCGTGACACATCTTGGACACAGCGGGGGACACAGCGGGGGACACAGCGGGGAACACATCGGGACACAGCGGGGACACAGCTCGACACACCGGGATACAGAGCGGGACAGAGCGGGGACACAGCGAGGACACAGCGGGGACACAGCAGAGGACACAGCGGGACACAGCGGGACAAAGCGTGGTCTCAGCGGGACACAGCGGGGGACACTGCAGGGGACATAGCGGGACACAGCGGCGGACACAGAGAGAACACAGCGGGACACAGCGGGATACAGCGGGGACACAGCTGGACACAGCGGCATACAGAGCGGATCACAGCGGGGACACAGCGAGGACAAAGCGGGACACAGCGGGACACATCGGGACAAAGCGGGACACAGCGGGGACACAGGGGACACAGCGGGACAAAGCGGGACACAGCGGGACACAGAGGGGGACACAGCGGGACAGAGCAGGGGACAGAGCGAGGAAACAGCAGCACACTGCTAGACACAATGGGGGATCCAGCGGGTTACAGCGGGGGACACAGCGTGGGACAGAGCGGGACAAAGCAGGACACTGCGAGACACATAGGGGTACACAGCGGGACACAGCGTGGGACACAGCGGGGACCCAGGGGGAACACCGAGGGAAACAGCGGGACAAAGAAGGGACACAGCGGGACACACAGGGACACTGCGGGGACACATCGAGGAAACAGTAGGACACAGCGTGATACAGCAGGACACAGCGGGACACAGTGGGGACACAGCAGGACACATCTTCGACACAGAGGGGGGCACAGCGGGGGACACAGCGGGGGACACAGCGGGGAACACATCAGGACACAGCGGTGTCACAGCTGGACACAGCGGGATACAGAGCGGGTCACAGCGGGGACACAGTGAGGACACAGCGGGGACACAGCAGAGGACACAGCGGGACACAACGGGACACAGCGTGGGACACAGCGGGACACTGAGGGAGACATAGCGGGACACAGTGGGGGACACAGAGAGAACACAGCGGGACACAACAGGATACAGCGAGGACACAACGGTACACAGCGGAACACAGCAGTGACACAGCGGGACACAGCGGGGACAGAGCAGGACACAGTGGGGGACACAGTGGGACACAGCCGGGACACAGAAGGACACAGCGGGACACAGTGGGACACAGTGGGGACACCGCTGGTGACACAGCAGGACACAGCGGGGGACACAGTGGGAGCCAGCGGGGGACACAGCGGGGGAAACAGGGGGGGACACAGAGAGGACACAGTGGGACACAACGGGACATAGCGGGACACAGCGGGCCAAAGCGGGGAGCAAAGCGGGGGACACAGCAGGACACAGCGGGACACACCGTGAGTCACAGCGGGAGACTACGGTGACACAGCAAGGACACAGCGGAACACAGTGGGGGACAGAGCGGGAAACAGCGTATGACAGAGCGGGTCACAGCAGGGACCCAGCGGGACACAGCGGAGGAAACAGAGGGGACACAACGGGACACAGCATGGGACACGGCTGAAGACACCGCGGGATCCAGCGTGGGACAGAGCGGGGACACAGTGGGACACAGCGGGGTCACAGCGGGGGACACAGCGCGCACACAGTGGCAAATTGCGAGACACAGCGGGGGACACAGCGGGACAACGTGGGACACTGCAAGACACATAGGGGGACACAGCAGGACACAGCGTGGGACACAGCGGGGACACAGCAGTACACAGCGGGGACACAGCTGGGACACAGCGGGACAGAAGGCCACACTGCGGGGGACACAGGGGGTCAAAGTGGGACACAGCGGGACAGAGTGGGACACAGTGGGGACACAGCGGGACACAGCGGGGACACAGCGGGGAACACATCGGGACACAGCGGGGACACAGCGGGGACCCCGCGGGGAAATAGCGGGACACAGCGTGGACACAGCGGGACACACCAGGACACTGCGGGGGACACAGCGAGGACAGGGTAGGACACAGCGTGATACAGCAGGACACAGCAGGACACTGCAGGGACACAGCAGGACACATCTTTGACACAGAGAGGGGCACCGCGGGGGACACAGCGGGGGACACAGCGGGGAACACAGCGGGACACAGAGGGGACACAGCTGGACACAGCGGGATACAGAGCGGGACACAGCGGGGACACAGCAAGGACACAGCGTGGACACAGCAGAGGACACTGCGGGACACAACGGGACACAGCGTGGGACACAGTGGGTCACAGCAGGGGACACTGCGGGAGACATAGCGGGACACAGCAGGGGACACAGAGAGAACACAGCGGGACACAGCGGGATACAGCGGGGATAAAACGGGACACATCAGAACACAGCAGAGACACAGCGGTGACACAGCGGGACACAGCGGGACACAGCGGGGACAGAGCAGGACACAGCGGGGGACACAGTGGGACACAGCCGGGACACAGAAGGACACAGCGGGACACAGTGGGACACAGCGGGGACACCGCTGGTGACACAGAGGGACACAGCGGGGGACACAGCGGGGAACACAGTTGGACACAGGGGGGGACACCGCGGGGGAAACTGGGGGGGACACAGAGAGGACACAGCGGGACACAACGGGACATAGCGGGACACAGCGGGACAAAGCGGGGAACAAAGCGGGGGACACAGCGGGGACACAGCGGGACACAGCGGAACACAGTGGGGGACACAGCGGGACACAGCGTGGGACAGAGCGGGTCACAGCAGGGACCCAGCGGGACACAGCGGGGGACACAGAGGGGACACAGCGGGACACAGCATGGGACACAGCGGGACACAGCTGAGGACACCGCGAGATCCAGCGTGGGTCAGAGCGGGGACACAGCGGGACACAGAGGGGACACAGGGGACACAGCGGGACACAGCGGGGGACACAGCGAGAGACAGCGGGGGACTCAGCGGGGGACAGAGCGGGATTCAGTGGAGGAAACAGTGAGGACACAGCGGGACACAGCGAGGACACAGCGGGGACACAGCGGGGACACAGCGGGACACAGCAGGGGACGCAGCGGGACACAGAAGGACACATCGGGGGACACAGCTGACAAAGCGGGATACACGGAGGGACACAGCGGGGACACAGCGAGGACTCAGCGGGACACTGCGAGACACAGCAGGGGACACAGCGGGAAAAAGCGGGGGACACAGCGGGGGACAGAGCGGACAAAGTGGGACACTGCGAGACACATCGGTGGATACAGCGGGACACAGCGTCGGTCACAGCGGGGACACAGCGGGGACACAGCGGTGATACAGCGGGACACAGCGTGGGAAGCAGGGGGACACAGCGGGGGACATTGCGGGGGATATAGCGGGACACAGCGGGGTACACAGAGAGAACACAGCGGGAAACAGCGGGATACAGCGTCGGACACAACGGGGACACAGCGGGGGACACAGAGAAAACACAGCAGGACACAGAGGGATACAGCGGAGAAACAACGGGGACACATAGGGTGACACAGCGAGGACACAGCAGGACACAGCGGGACAGAGCGGGACAGAGCGGGACACAACGGCACACTGCGGGAGACACAGGAGGTCACAGTTGGACACAGCTGGACAGAGTGGGGCACAGTGGAGGCACAGCGGGGACACAGCGGGACACAGCAGGGACACAGCGGGACACATCTTGGACACAGCGGGGGACACAGCGGGGAACACATCGGGACACAGCGGGGTCACAGCTGGACACAGCGGGATACAGAGCGGGACAGAGTGGGGACACAGCGAGGATACAGCGGGGACACAGCAGAGGACACAGCGGGACACAGCGGGACAAACCGTGGTCTCAACGGGACACAGCGGGGGACACTGCAGGGGACATAGCGGGACACAGTGGCGGACACAGAGAGAACACAGCGGGACACAGCGGGATACAGCGGGGACACAACGGGGACACAGCTGGACACAGCGGGGACACATCGGGACACAGCGGGGACAAAGCTGGACACAGCGGGATACAGAGTGGGGACACAGCGAGGATACATCGGGGACACAGCAGAGGACACAGAGGGACACAACGGGACAAAGCGTGGTCTCAGCGGGACACAGCGGGGGACACTGCAGGGGACATCGCGGGACACAGCGGCGGACACAGAGAGAACACAGCGGGACACAACGGGACATAGCGGGACACAGCGGGGCAAAGCGGGGAGCAAAGCGGGGGACACAGCGGGACACAGCGGGACACACCGTGAGTCACAGCGGGAGACTACGGGGACACAGCAAGGACACAGCGGGACACAGCGGAACACAGTGGGGGACAGAGCGGGACACAGCGTATGACAGAGCGGGTCACAGCAGGGACCCAGCGGGACACAGCTGGGGAAACAGAGGGTACACAGCAGGACACAGCATGGGACACAGCTGAAGACACCGCGGGATCCAGCGTGGGACAGAGCGGGGACAGAGCGGGACACAGCGGGGTCACAGCGGGGGACACAGAGCGCACACAGCGGCCAACTGCGAGACACAGCGGGGGACACAGCGGGACACAGTGGGGTACACAGCGGAGGACACAGCGGGACAACGCGGGACACTGCAAGACACATCGGGGGACACAGCGGGACACAGCGTTGGACAAAGCGGGGACATAGCAGGGGACACAGAGAGAACACAGCGGGACACAAGGCCACACTGCGGGGAACACAGGGGGTCAAAGTGGGACACAGCAGGACAGAGTGGGACACAGTGGGGACACAGTGGGACACAGCGGGGACACAGCGGGACACATCTTGGACACAGCGGGGGACACAGCGGGGGACACAGCGGGGAACACATGGGGACACAGCGGGGACACAGCGGGGACCCCGCGGGGAAACAGCGGAACACAGCGTGGACACAGCGGGACACACCAGAACACTGCGGAGGACACAGCGAGGACACGGTAGGACACAGCGTGATACAGCAGGACACAGCGGGACACAGCGGGGACACAGCAGGACACATCTTCGACACAGAGGGGGGCAACTCGGGGGACACAGCGGGGGACACAGCGGGGAACACAGCTGGACACAGAGGGGACACAGCTGGACACAGCGGGATACAGAGCGGGACACAGCGGGGACACAGCAAGGACACAGAGTGGACACAGCAGAGGACACTGCGGGACACAATGGGACACAGCGTGGGACACAGCGGGACACAGCGGGGAACACTGCGGGAGACATAGCGGGACACAGCAGGGGACACAGAGAGAACACAGCGGGACACAGCGGGATACAGCGGGGATTAAATGGGACACATTGGAACACAGCAGAGACACAGCGGTGACACAGCGGGACACAGCGGGGGACACAGCGGGGAACACAGTGGGACACAGGGGGGGACACCGCGGGGGAAACTGGGGGGGACACAGAGAGGACACAGCGGGACACAACGGGACATAGCGGGACACAGCGGGACAAAGCGGGGAACAAAGCGGGGGACACAGCGGGGACACAGCGGGACACAGCAGAACACAGTGGGGGACACAGCGGGACACAGCGTGGGACAGAGCGGGTCACAGCAGGGACCCAGCGGGACACAGCGGGACACAGCATGGGACACAGCGGGACACAGCTGAGGACACCGCGAGATCCAGCGTGGGTCAGAGCGGGGACACAGCGGGACACAGCGGGGACACAGGGGACACAGCGGGACACAGCGGGGGACACAGCGAGAGACAGCGGGGGACTCAGCGGGGGACAGAGCGGGATTCAGTGGAGGAAACAGTGAGGACACAGCGGGACACAGCGAGGACACAGCGGGGACACAGCGGGGACACAGCAGGACACAGCAGGGGACGCAGCGGGACACAGAAGGACACATCGGGGGACACAGCTGACAAAGCGGGATACACGGAGGGACACAGCGGGGACACAGCGAGGACTCAGCGGGACACTGCGAGACACAGCAGGGGACACAGCGGGAAAAAGCGGGGGATACAGAGGGGGACAGAGCGGACAAAGTGGGACACTGCGAGACACAGCGGTGATACAGCGGGACACAGCTTGGGAAGCAGGGGGACACAGCGGGGGACATTGCGGGGGATATAGCGGGACACAGCGGGGTACACAGAGAGAACACAGCGGGAAACAGCGGGATACAGCGTCGGACACAACGGGGACACAGCGGGGGACACAGAGAAAACACAGCAGGACACAGAGGGATACAGAGGAGAAACAACGGGGACACATAGGGTGACACAGCGAGGACACAGCAGGACACAGCGGGACAGAGCGGGACAGAGCGGGACACAACGGCACACTGCGGGAGACACAGGGGGTCACAGTTGGACACAGCTGGACGGAGTGGGACACAGTGGAGGCACAGCGGGGACACAGCGGGGACACAGCGGGGACACAGCGTGACAAATCTTGGACACAGCGGGAGACACAGCGGGGGACACAGCGGGGGACACAGTGGGGAACACATCAAGACACAGCGGGGACACAGCTCGACACAGCGGGATACAGAGCGGGACAGAGCGGGGACACAGCGAGGACAAGGCGGGGACACAGCAGAGGACACAGCAGAACACAACGGGACAAAGTGTGGTCTCAGCGGGACACAGCGGGGGACACTGCAGGGGACATAGCGGGACACAGCGGCCGACACAGAGAGAACACAGCGGGACACAGCGGGATACAGCGGGAACACAACGGGGACACAGCTGGACACAGCGGGGACACAGTTGGACACAGCGGGGCCACAGCGGGACACAGCATGGGACACAGCTGAAGACACCGCGGAATCCAGCGTGGGACACAGCGGGGACACAGCGGGAAACATCGGGGTCACAGCTGGGGACACAGCGTGTACACAGTGGCAAACTGCGAGACACAGCGGGGGACACAGCAGGACACAGCGGGGGGCAGAGCGGGACAAAGCGGGACACTGCGAGACACCTAGGGGTACACAGCGGACACAGTAGGACACAGCGTGATACAGCAGGACACAGCGGGACACAGTGGGGACACAGCAGGACACATCTTCGACACAGAGGGGAGCACAGCGGGGGACACAGCGGGGGACACAGCGGGGAACAAAACGGGACACAGCGGGGACACAGCTGGACACAGCGGGATACAGAGCGGGACACAGCGGGTACACAGCGAGGACACAGCGGGGCCATAGCAGAGGACACAGTGGGAGCCAGCGCGGGACAGAGCAAGGAACACAGAGGGAACACTGCGGGACACAGCGGGGGACAAAGCGGGATACAGCGGGTGACACAGCGGGGGACAGAGCGGGCAAAGCAGGACACTGCGAGACACATAGGGGGACACAGCGGGTCACAGGTTGGGACACAGAAGGGACACAGCGGGAACACAGCGGGGACACAGCGGGACACAGCGGGACACACCGGGGACACAGCGGGAGACACCGGGACACTGCGGAGGACAGAGCGAGGACACAGTGGGACACAGCGGGGACACAGCGGGGGATACAGAGAGGGGACACTGCGGGGAATACATCGGGACACAGCGAGGACACAGCTGGACACAGCGGGATACAGAGCGGGACACAGCGGGGACACAGCAAGGACACAGCGGGGACACAGCAGAGGACACAACGGGACACAATGGGTCACAGTGTGGGACACAGCGGGACACAGCGGGGGACACTGAGGAGACTTAGCGGGACACAGCAGGGGACACATAGAGAAAACAGCGGGACACAGCGGGATACAGCGGGGACACAACATTGACATAGCGGGGGACAGAGAGAACACAGTGGGACACAGCGGGATACAGCGGGGACACAGCGGAACACAGCAGTGACACTGCAGTGACACAGCGGGACACAGCAGGACATTGCAGGGGACACAGCAAAGACACAGCAGGACACAGCGGGACACAGCGGGGACACAGCGGGACACAGCCATGACAGAGAGGGACACAGTGGTACACAGTGGGACACAGCGGGGAAACCGCTGGTGACACAGCGGGACACAGCAGGGGACACAGCGGGGGACACAGTGGGACACAGGGGGGGACACAGCGGGGAACACAGGGGGCGACACAGAGAGGACACAGCGGGAAACAACGGGACATAGCGGGACAAAGCAGGGAACAAAGCGGGGGACACAGCGAGACACAGCGGGACAAACCGGGGGTCACAGCGGGAGACTAAGGGGACACAGCGGGGACACAGCGGGACACAGCAGAAAACAGCGGGGCACAGAGCGTGACACAGTGTGGGACAGAGCGGGACACAGCAGGGACCCAGCGGGACACAGCGGGGGACACAGCGGGACACAGCTGAGGACACCGCTGGATCCAGCGTGGGACAGAGCGCAGACACATCGGGACACAGAGGGGACACAGGGGACACAGCGGGACACAGTGAGACACAGCGGGGGACACAGCGGTGGCACAGCGAGCACACAGCGGCAAACTGCGAGACACAGCGGGGGACACAGCGGGACACAGCGTGGGACACAGCGGGGGACAGAGCGGGACAACGCGGGACACTGCGAGACACATCGGGGGACACAGCGGGACACAGTGTGGGACAAAGCTGGTCACAGAGGGGACACAGCAGGGACACAGCAGGACAAGCGGGGACACAGCGGGTACACAGTGGGACACAACGGCACACGGCGGGGGTCACAGGGGGTCACAGTGGGACACAGCTGGACAGAGTGGGACTCAGTGGAGACACAGCGGGGACACAGCGGGACACAGCAGGGACACAGCGGGACACATCTTGGACACAGCGGGGGACACAGCGGGGGACACAGCGGGGAACACATCGGGACACAGCGGGGACACAGCTGGACACAGCGGGATACAGAGTGGGACCGAGTGGGGACACAGCGAGGATACAGCGGGGACACAGCAGAGGACACAGAGGGACACAGCGGGACAAAGCGTGGTCTCAGCGGGACACAGCGGGGGACACTGCAGGGGACATAGCGGGACACAGCGGCGGACACAGAGAGAACACAGCGGGACACAGCGGGATACACCGGGGACACAACGGGGACACAGCTGGACACAGCGGGGACACAGCGGGGACACAGCTGGACACAGCGGCATACAGAACAGGACACAGCGGGGACACAGCGAGGACAAAGCGGGACACAGCTGGACACATCGGGACACAGCGGGACACAGCGGGGACACAGGGGACACAGCGGGACAAAGCGGGACACAGCGGGACACAGCGGGGGACACAGCGGGGACACAGCGGGACACAGCAGGGGACAGAGCGAGGAAACAGCGGCACACTGCGAGACACAGCGGGGGACACAGAGGGTTACAGCGGGGGACACAGGGGGGGACAGAGTGGTACAAAGCGGGACACTGCGAGACACATAGGGGGACACAGAGTGACACAGCGTGGGACACATCGGGGACCCAGCGGGGACACCGCGGGGAAACAGCGGGACAGAGCGGGGACACAGCGGGACACACATGGACACTGCGGGGGACACAGCGAGGACACAGTAGGACACAGCGTGATACAGCAGGACACAGCGGGACACAGTGGGGACAAAGAAGGACACATCGTCGACACAGAGGGGGGCAAAGCGGGGGACACAGCGGGGGACACAGCGGGGAACACAGCGTGACACAGCGGGGACACAGCTGGACACAGCGGGATACAGAGCGGCACTCAGCGGGGACACAGTGAGGACACAGCGGGGACACAGCAGAGGACACAGCGGGACACAACGGGACACAGCCTGGGACACAGCGGGACACAGCGGGGGACACTGCGGGAGACATAGCGGGACACAGCAGGGGACACAGAGAGAACACAGCGGGACACAGCGGGACACAGCAGAACACAGCGGGACACAGTGGGGACACAGCAGGACACATCTTCGACACAGAGGCGGGCACAGTGGGGGACACAGCGGGGGACACAGCGGGGAAAACATCAGGACACAGCCTGGGACACAGCAGGACACAGCGAGGGACACTCCGGGAGACATAGCGGGACACAGAAGGGGACACAGAGAGAACACAGCGGGATACAGCGGGGACACAATGGGACACAGCGGAACACAGCATTGACATAGCGGTGACACAGCGGGACACAGCGGGACACAGCGGGGACAGAGCAGGACACAGCGGGGGACACAGTGGGACACAGCCGGGACACAGAAGGACACAGCGGGACACAGTGGGACACAGCGGGGGACTCTGCGGGGGATATAGCGGGACACAGCGGTGGACACAGAGAGAACACAGCGGGAAACAGCCGGATACAGCGTCGGACACAACGAGGACACAGCGGGGGACACAGAGAAAACACAGCAGGACACAGCGGGATACAGTGGAGAAACAACGGGGACACATAGGGTGACACAGCGAGGACACAGCGGGACAGAGCGGGACACAGCAGGACACAGCGGGGACAGAGCAGGACACAGCGGGGGACACAGTGGGACACAGCCGGGACAAAGAAGGACACAGCGGGACACAGTGGGACACAGCGGGGACACCGCTGGTGACACAGCGGGACACAGCGGGGGACACAGTGGGACACAGCGGGGGACAGAGGGGTGGAAACAGGGGGGGACACAGATAGGACACAGAGGGACACAATGGGACATAGCAGGACACAGCGGGACAAACCGGGGAACAAAGCGTGGGTCACAGCGGGACACAGCGGGACACACCGGGGATCACAGCGGGAGACTACGGGGACACAGCGGGACACAGCGGGACACACCGGGGGTCACAGCGGGACACAGCTTGGGACAGAGCGGGTCACAGCAGGGACCCAGCGGGACACAGCGGGGGACACAGAGGGGACACAGTGGGACACAGCGGGACACAGCTGAGGACACCGCGAGATCCAGCGTGGGTCAGAGCGGGGACACAGCGGGACACAGCGGGGACACAGGGGACACAGCGGGGGACACAGCAAGAGACAGCGGGGGACTCAGCGGGGGACAGAGCGGGATTCAGTGGAGGACACGGCGAGGACACAGCGGGACACAGCGGGACACAGCGGGGACACAGCGGGGACACAGCGGGGACACAGCGGGACACAGCGGGGGACACAGCGGGACACAGAAGGACACATCGGGGACAGAGCTGACAAAGCGGGATACACGGAGGGAAACAGCGGGGACACAGTGAGGACTCAGCGGGACACAGCGGGACACAGCGCGTCACAGCGGGGGACACAGCGGGGGATACAGCGGGACACAGCGGGGGACACAGCGAGGACACAGCGGGACACTGCGAGACACAGCAGGGGACACAGCGGGACACAGCGGGGGACAGAGCAGGACAAAGCGGGACACTGCGAGACACATCGGTGGATACAGCGGGACACAGCGTCGGTCACAGCGGGGACACAGCGGGGACACAGCGGTGATACAGCGGGACACAGCGTGGGAAGCAGGGGGACACAGCGGGGGACATTGCGGGGGATATAGCGGGACACAGCGGGGTACACAGAGAGAACACAGCGGGAAACAGTGGGATACAGCGTCGGACACAATGGGGACACAGCGGGGGACACAGAGAAAACACAGCAGGACACAGCGGGATACAGCGGAGAACCAACAGGGACACATAGGGTGACACAGCGAGGACACAGCAGGACACAGCGGGACATAGCGGGACAGAGCGGGACACAACGGCACACTACGGGGGACAAAGGGGGTCACAGTGGGACATAGCTGGACAGAGTGGGACACAGTGGAGGCACAGCGGGGACACAGCGGGACACAGCAGGGACACAGCGTGACAAATCGTGGACACAGCGGGGGACATAGCGGGGGACACAGCGGGGGACACAGCGGGGAACACATCGGGACACAGCGGGGACACAGCTCGACACAGCGGGATACAGAGCAGGACAGAGCGGGGACACAGCGAGGACACAGCGGGGACACAGCAGAGGACACAGCGGGACACAGCGGGACAAAGCGTGGTCTCAGCGGGACACAGCGGGGGACACTGCAGGGGACATAGCGGGACACAGCGGCGGACACAGAGAGAACACAGCAGGACACAGCGGGATACAGCGGGGACACAACCGGAACACAGCTGGACACAGCGGGGACACAGCGGGACACAGCAGAGACACAGCTGGACACAGCGGCATACAGAGCGGATCACAGCGGTGACACAGCGAGGACAATGCAGGACACAGCGGGACACATCGGGATACAGCGGGACACAGCGGGGGACACAGCGGGGGACAGAGCGGGACAAAGCGGGACAATGCGAGACACATCGGGGGACACAGCGGGACACAGCGTGGGACACAGCGGGGACACAGGGATGACACAGCGGGGACACAGCAGGACACAGCGGGGACACAGCGGGGACACAGCGGGACACAACGGCACACTGCGGGGGACACAGGGGGTCACAGTGGGACACAGCTGGACAGAGTGCGACACAGTGGAGGCACAGCAGGGACACAGCGGGACACAGCGGGGACACAGCATGACACATCTTGGACACAGCGAGGGACACAGCGAGGGACACAGCGGGGAACACATCGGGACACAGCGGGGACACAGCTCGACACAGCGGGATACAGAGCGGGACAGAGTGGGGACACAGCGAGGACACAGCGGGGACACAGCAGAGGACACAGCGGGACACAGCGGGACAAAGCGTGGTCTCAGCGGGACACATCGGGGGACACTGCAGGGGACAGCGGGACACAGCGGCGGACACAGCAAACACAGCGGGACACAGCGGGATACAGCAGGGACACAACGGGGACACAGCTGGACACAGCGTGGACACAGCAGGACACAGCAGATACACAGTTGGACACAGCGGCATACAGAGCCGATCACAGCGGGGACACAGCGAGGACAAAGCGGGACACAGCGGGACACATCGGGACACAGCGGGACACAGAGGGGGACACAGCGGGGACACAGCGGGACACAGCAAGGGACAGAGCGAGGAAACAGCAGCACACTGCGAGACACAGCTGGGGACACAGCGGGTTACAGCGGGGGACACAGCGGGGGACAGAGCGGGACAAAGCGGGACACTGGGAGACACATAGCGGTACACAGCGGGACACAGTGTGGGACACAGCGGGGACCCAGGGGGGACACCGCGGGAAACAGTGGGACACAGCGGGGACACAGCGGGGACACATCGGGACACACAGGGACAATGCGGGGGCCACATCGAGGAAACAGTAGGACACAGCTTGATACAGCAGGACACAGCGGGACACAGTGGGGACACAGCAGGACACATCTTCCACACAGAGGGGGCACAGCGGGGGACACAGCGGAGGACACAGCGGGGAACACATCAGGACACAGCCGGGACACAGCTGGACACAGCGGGATACAGAGCGGGACACAGCGGGGACACAGCGAGGACACCGCGGGGACACAGCAGAGGACACAGAGGGACACAACGGGACACAGCGTGGGACACAGCGGGACACTGCGGGAGACATAGCGGGACACAGAAGAGGACACAGAGAGAACACAGCGGGACAAAGCGGGATACAGCGGGGACACAATGGGACACAGCGGAACACAGCAGTGACACAGCGGTGACACAGCGGGACACAGCGGGAACAGAGCAGGACACAGCGGGGGACACAGTGGAACACAGAAGGGACACAGAAGGACACAGCGGGACACAGTGGGACACAGCGGGGACACCGCTGGTGAAACAGCGGGACACAGCGGGGGACACAGCGGGGGACACAGTGGGTCAAAGCGGGGGACACAGCGGGGTACAGAGCGGGACAAAGCGGGACACTGTGAGACACATCGGTGGACACAGCGGGACACAGCGTCGGTCACAGAGGGGACACAGCGGGAACACAGCGGTGATACAGCGGGACACAGCGTGGGAGACAGCGGGACACAGCGGGGGATATAGCGGGACACAGCGGGGGACACAGAGAGAACACAGCGGGAAACAGTGGGATACAGCGTTGGACAGAACGGGGACACAGTGCGGGACACAGGGAAAACACAGCAGGACACAGCAGGATACAGCGGAGAAACAACAGGGACACATAGAGTGACAAAGCTAGGACACAGCAAGACACAGTGGGACATAGCGTGACAGAGCGGGACACAGCAGGGACACAGCACGGGACACAGCGGGGGACACAGCGGGCTACAGCGGGGGACACAATGGGGGACACAGGGGGGACACAGAGAGGACACAGCGGGACACAGCGGGACATAGCGGGACACAGCGGGACACATCGGAGAACACAGCGGGGGACACAGCTGGACACAGAGGGACACAACCGGGATCACAGCGGGAGACAGCGGGTACTCAGCAGGGACACAGCAGGACACAGTTGGACACAGAGGGGGACTCAGCGGGACACAGCGTGGGACACAGCTGGACACAGCAGGGACCCAGCCGGATACGGTGGGGGACACAGAGGGGACACAGCGGGACACACCATGGGACACAGCGGGGACACAGTGTGGAACTCAGCGGGACAAAGTGCGGGACACAGCGGGACACAGCGGGGACGCAGCGGGACACAGCGGGACACTGTGGGGGACACAGCGAGGACACAGCGGGACACAGTGGGACACAGCGGAACACAGTGGGGTACACAGCGGGGAAACAGCGGGACACAGCGTGGGATAGAGCGGGAAACAGCGGAGGAAACAGCAGGACCCAGCGGGGGACAGAGCGGGGGACACAGCGGGGACACATTGGGACACAGCGGGGGACACAGCGGGGACACATTGGGACACAGCGGGAGACACAGAGGGGACACAGATTGGACACAGCAGGACACAGTGGGGACACATCGGGACACAGCGGGGGACACTGCAGGGGACATACCGGGACACAGCGGGGGACACTGCAGGGGACATAGCGGGACACAGCGGCGGACACAGAGAGAACACAGCGGGACACAGCGGGATACAGCGGGGACACAACGGGGACACAGCTGGACACAGCGGGGACACAGTGGGACACAGCGGGGACACAGCTGGACACAGCGGCATACAGAGCGGGACACAGCGGGGACACAGCGAGGAAAAAGCGGGACACAGTGGGACACATCGGGACAAAGCGGGACACAGCGGGGACACAGGGGACACAGCGGGACAAAGCGGGACACAGCGGGACACAGCGGGGGACACAGCGGGGACACAGCGGGACACAGCAGGGGACAGAGCGAGGAAACAGCGGCACACTGCTAGACACAGCGGGGGACACAGAGGGTTACAGCGGGGGACACAGGGGAGGACAGAGCGGGACAAAGCGGGACATTGCGAGACACATAGGGGGACACAGCGGGACACAGCGTGGGACATAGCGGGGACCCAGGGTGGACACCGCGGGGAAACAGTGGGACACAGCGGGGACACAGCGGGGACACAGCGGGACACACAGGGACACTGCGGGGGACACAGCGAGGACACAGTAGGACACAGCGTGATACAGCTGGCCACAGCGGGACACAGAGGGCACACAGCAGGGCACATCTTCGACACAGAGGGTGGCACAGCTGGGGACACTGCGGGAAACATAGCGGGACATAGCAGGGGACACAGAGAGAACACAGCGAGACACAGCGTGATACAGCGGGGACACAAGGGGACACAGCGGAACACAGCAGTGACACAGCGGTGACACAGTGGGAGACAGCGGGACACAGCGAGGACAGAGCAGGACACCGCGGGGAAACAGCGGGATACAGCGGATACACAGCGGGGACACAGCGGGACACACAGGGACTCTGCCTGGGACACAGCGAGGACACAGTAGGACACAGCGTGATACAGCAGGACACAGCGGGACACAGTGGGGACACAGCAGGACACATCTTCGACACAGAGGCGGGCACAGCGGAGGACACAGCGGGGGACACAGCGGGGAACACATCGGGACACAGCGGGGACACAGCTGGACACAGCGGGATACAGAGCGGGACACAGCGGGGACACAGTGAGGACACAGCGGGGACACAGCAGAGGACACAGCGGGACCCAACGGGACACAGCGTGGGACACAGCGGGACACAGCGAGGGACACTGCGGGAGACATAGCAGGACACAGCAGTGGACACAGAGAGAACACAGCGGGACACAGCGGGATACAACGGGGACACAACGGGACACAGCGGAACACAACAGTGACACAGCGGTGACACAGCGGGACACAGCAGGGACAGAGCAGGACACAGCTGGGGACACAGTGGGACACAGCCAGGACACAGAAGGACACAGCGGGACATAGTGGGACACAGCGGGGACACCGCTGGTGACACAGCGGGACACAGCGGGGGACACAGCGGGGGACACAGTGGGACAAAGCTTGGGACACAGCGGGGTACAGAGCGGGACAAAGCTGGACACTGTGATAAACATCGGTGGATACAGCGGGACACAGCGTCGGTCACAGCGGGGACACAGCGGGGACACAGCGGTGATACAGCGGGACACAGCGTGGGAAACAGCGGGACACAGCTGGGGACACAGCGGGGGATATAGCGGGACACAGCGGGGGACACAGAGAGAACACAGCGGGAAACAGTGGGATACAGCGTCGGACACAACGGGGACACAGCGGTGGACACAGGGAAAACACAGCAGGACACAGCGGGATACAGCGGAGAAACAACAGGGTCACATAGAGTGACACAGCTAGGACACAGCAGGACACAGCGGGACATAGCGGGACAGAGAGGGACACCTCAGGGACGCAGCGCGGGACACAGCGGGGGACACAGCGGGATACAGCGGGGGACACAACGGGGGACACAGGGGGGACACAGAGAGGACACAGCGGGACACAGCGGGACATAGCGGGACACAGCGGGACACATCGGAGAACACAGCGGGGGACACAGCTGGACACAGAGGGACACAACCAGGATCACAGCGGGAGACAGCGGGTACTCAGCGGGGACACAGCAGGACACAGTTGGACACAGAGGGGGACTCAGCGGGACACAGCGTGGGACACAGCTGGACACAGCAGGGACCCAGCCGGATACAGTGGGGGACACAGAGGGGACACAGCGGGACACACCATGGGACACAGCGGGGACACAGCAGGGAACTCAGGGCGACAAAGTGCGGGACACAGCGGGACACAGCGGGGACGCAGCGGGACACAGCGGGACACTGTGGGGGACACAGCGAGGACACAGCGGGACACAGTGGGACACAGGGGAACACAGCGGGGGACACAGCGGGGAAACAGCGGGACACAGCGGGACACAGCGTGGACAGAGCGGGAAACAGCGGAGGAAACAGCGGGACCCAGCGGGGGACAGAGCAGGGGACACAGCGGGGACACAGCGGGACACAGCGGGGGACACAGCGGTGACACATTGGGACACAGCGGGGGACACAGTGGGGACACAGCTTGGACACAGCAGGACACAGCGGGGACACATCGGGACACAGCGGGGGAAACAGGGGGACACAGCAGCACACAGGGTGACACAGCGGGCGACACAGCGGAACACAGCGGGGGACACAGTGAGCCACAGCGGGGTACACAGCGGGCACACATCAGGACACAGCGGGTGACACAGCGGGGATACAGCTGGGACACAGCAGGACACAGCAGGGACATATCGGGACACAGCGGAACACAGCGGGACACAGCAGGGGACACAGGGAGACACAGCGGGACACATTGGGGGACACAGTTTGACACAGCGGGATACACGGTGGGACACAGCGGGGACACAGCGAGGACACATGGGGACACAGCGGAACACATTGGAACACAGCGGGACACAGCGGGGACACAGGGGACACAGCGGGACACAGCGGGACACAGCGTGGGAAACAGCGGGACACAGCAGAGGACACAGTGGCACCCAGCGGGGGACAGAGTGGGGGACACAGCGGGTCACAGCGGAGGAAACTGGGGACACATCGAGACACAGCCAGGGACACAGCGGGGACACAGCTGTGACACAGCAGGACCCAGCGGGGACACTTCGGGACACAGCGGGGGACACAGTGGCACACAGCGGGACACAGTGTGGGACACAGCGGGACACAGCGTGGGACACAGTGAGACACAGCGGGGGACACAGCGGCGGACAGAGTGGGACACAGCGGGGGACACAGCGAGGATACATCGAGACACAGCGGGACAAAGCGGGACACAGCGGGGAAACAGCAGGGACACAGCGGGACACAGCGGGGGACACAGCGGGACACAGCGGGAAAAAGCGGGGGACACAGATTGACACAGCGGGATACATGGCGGGACACAGCGGAGACACAGCGAGCAAACAGCGGGACACAGCGAAACACAGCGGGACACAGCGGGACACAGCGGGGACACAGGAGACACAGCGGGACACAGCGGGACACAGCGGGACACAGCGGGGGACACAGCAGAGACACAGCGGGACACAGCGGGGGACAGAGCGAGGAAACAGCGGCACACTGCGAGACACAGGGTGGGACACAGCGGGACATAGCGGGGGACACAGCGGGAGACAGAGCGGGACAAAGCGGGACACTGCGAGACACATAGGGGGACACAGTAGGACACAGCATGATACAGCAAGACACAGCGGTACACAACGGGGGACACAGCGGGGAACAAATCGGGACACAGCGGGCGGGGACACAGCTGGACACAGCCGGATACAGAGCGGGGCACAGCGGGTACACAGCGAGGACACAGCGGGGACATAGCAGAGGACACAGTGGGACCCAGAGTCGGTAACAGCGGTGACACAGCGGTGATACAGCGGGACACAGCGTGGGAAACAGCGGGACACAGCTGGGGACACAGCGGGGGATATAGCGGGACACAGCGGGGGACACAGAGAGAACACAGCGGGAAACAGTGGGATACAGCGTCGGACACAACAGGGAAACAGCGGGGGACACAGGGAAAACACAGCAGGACACAGCGGGATACAGCGGAGAAACAACAGGGACACATAGAGTGACACAGCTAGGACACAGCAGGACACAGCGGGACATAGCGGGACAGAGCGGGACACAGCAGGGACACAGCACGGGACACAGCGGGGGACACAGCACGGGACACAGCGGGGGACACAACGGGGGACACAGGGGGGACACAGAGAGGACACAGCGGGACACAGCGGGACATAGCGGGACACAGCGGGACACATCGGAGAACACAGCGGGGGACACAGCTGGACACAGAGGGACACAACCGGGATCACAGCGGGAGACAGCGGGTACTCAGCGGGGACACAGCAGGACACAGTTGGACACAGCGGGGGACTCAGCGGGACACAGCGTGGGACACAGCTGGACACAGCAGGGACCCAGCCGGATACAGTGGGGGACACAGAGGGGACACAGCGGGACACAGCATGGGACACAGCGGGGACACAACGGGGAACTCAGCGGGACAAAGTGCGGGACACAGCGGGACACAGCGGGGACACAGCGGGACACAGTGGGACACTGTGGGGGACACAGCGAGGACACAGCGGGACACAGTGGGACACAGCGGAACACAGCGGGGGACACAGCAGGGAAACAGCGGGACACAGCGGGACACAGCGTGGGACAGAGCGGGAAACAGCAGAGGAAACAGCGGGACCCAGTGGGGGACAGAGCGGGGGACACAGCGGGGACACAGCGGGACACAGCGGAGGACACAGCGGGGACACATCGGGACACAGCGGGGGAAACAGCGGGACACAGCAGCACACAGGGTGACACAGCGGACGACACAGCGGAACACAGCGGGACACAGAAGGACACAGCGGGACACAGTGGGACACAGCGGGCACACCACTGGTGATACAGCGGGACACAGCGGGGGACACAGCGGGGGACACAGTGGGACACAGCGGGGAACACAACGGGGGAAACAGGGGGAGACACAGAGAGGACACACCTGGACACAACGGGACATAGCGGGACACAGTGGGACAAAGCGGGGAACAAAGCGGGGGACACAGCGGGACACAGCGGGACACACCGGGGGTCACAGCGGGAGACTACGGGGACACAGCGGGGACACAGCGGGACACAGCGGGGCACAGAGCGGGACACATCGTGGGACAGAGCGGGACACAGCAGGGACCCAGCGGGACACAGCGAGGGACACAGAGGGGACACAGCGGGACACAACATGGGACACAGCGGGAAAAGCTGAGGACACCGCGGGATCCAGCGAGGTTCAGAGCAGGGACATAGCTGGACACAGCGGGGACACAGGGGACATAGCGGGTCACAGCGGGACACAGCGGGGGACACAGCGGTGGACACAGCGAGCACACAGCGGCAAACTGCGAGACACAGCGGGGGACACAGCGGGACACAGCGGGGGACACAGCGGGGGACAGAGCGGGACAACGCGGGACACTGCGAGACACATCGGGCGACACAGCGGGACACAGCGGGGGACACAGCGGGGGACAGAGCGGGACAACGCGGGACACTGCGAGACACATCGGGGGACACAGCGGGACACAGCGTGGGACACAGCGGGGACACAGGGATGACACAGCGGGGACACAGCAGGACACAGCGAGGACACAGGGGGGACAAAGCGGGACACAACGGCACACTGCAGGGGACACAGGGGGTCACAGTGGGACACAGCTGGATAGAGTGGGACACAGTGGAGGCACAGCGGGGACACAGCGGGACACAACGGGGACACAGCGTGACACATCTTGGACACAGCGGGGGACACAGCGGGGGACACAGTGGGGGACACAGTGGGGAACACATCAGGACACAGTGGGGACACAGCTCAACACAGCGGGATACAGAGCGGGACAAAGCGGAGACACAGCGAGGACACAGCGGGGACACAGCAGAGGACACAGGGGGACACAGCGGGACAAAGCGTGGTCTCAGCGGGACACAGCGGGGGACACTGCAGGGGACATACCGGCACACAGCGGCAGACACAGAGAGAACACAGCGAATCACAGCGGGATACATCTGGGACACAACGGGGACACAGCTGGACACAGCGGGGACACAGCGGGACACAGCGGCATACAGAGCGGAACACAGCGGGGACACAGCGAGGACAAAGCGGGACACAGCAGGACACATCGGGACACAGCGGGACACAGAGGGGACACAGGGGACACAGCGGGACACAGCGGGGGACTCAGCGGGGAACCCAGCGGGACACAGCAGGGGACAGAAAGAAGGAAACAGCGGCACACTGCGAGACACAGCGGGGGACACAGCAGGTTACAGCAGGGGACACAGCTGAGGACAGAGCGGGACAAAGCCTGACACTGCGAGACACATAGGGGGACATAGCGGGACACAGCGTGGGACACAGAGGGGACACAGCGGGAACACAGCGGGGAAACAGCGGGACACAGTGGGGACACAGTGGGACACACCTGGACACTGAGGGGGACACAGCGAGGACACAATAGGACACAGCGTGATACAGCAGGACACAGCGGGACACAGCAGGGACACAGCAGGACACATCTTCGACACAGTGGGGGGCACAGCGGGGGACACAGCGGGGGACACAGCAGAGAACACATCGGGACACAGAGGGGACACAGCTGGACACAGCGGGATACATAGCAGGACACAGAGGGGACACAGCAGGACACAGCGTGGGACACAGCGGGACAAAGCTGAGAACACCGCGGGATCCAGCGTGGGACAGAGCGGGGACACAGCGGAGGACACAGCGGGGACACAGGGGACATAGCGGGTCACAGCGGGACACAGCGGGGGACACAGCGGTGGACACAGCGAGCACACAGCGGCAAACTGCGAGACACAGCGGGGGACACAGCGGGACACAGCGCGGGACACATCGGGGGACAGAGCGGGACAACGCGGGACACTGCGAGACACATCATGGAACACAGCGGGACACAGCGTGGGACACAGCGGGGACACAGGGGGGACACAGCAGGGACACAGCCGGACACAGCGGGGACACAGCGGGGACAAAGCGGGACACAACGGCACACTGCAGGGGACACAGGGGGTCACAGTGGGACACAGCTGGACAGAGTGGGACACAGCGGGGACACAAGGGGTACACAGCTGGACACAGCGGGGACACAGCAGGTCACAGCGGGGACACAGCTGGACACAGAGGGGACACAGCCGGACACAGCATGGGACACAGCGGGACAAAGCTGAGAATACCGCAGGATCCAGCGTGGGACAGAGCGGGGACACAGCAGGACACAGCGGGGACACAGCGGCAAACTGTGAGACACAGCGGGGGACACAGCGGGACACAGCGTGGGACACATCGGGGGACAGAGCGGGACAACACGGGACACTGCGAGACACATCATGGGACACAGCGGGACACAGCGTGGGACACAGCGGGGACACAGGGGGGACACAGCGGGGACACAGCCGGACACAGCGGGGACACAGCGGGGACAAAGCGGGACACAACGGCACACTGCGGGGGACGCAGGGGGTCACAGTGGGACACAGCTGGACAGAGTGGGACACAGCGGGGACACAAGGGGTACACAGCTGGACACAGCGGGGACACAGCAGGACACAGCGGGGACACAGCTGGACACAGCGGCATACAGAGCGGATCACAGCGCGGACACAGCGAGGACAAAGCGGGACACAGCGGGGACACAGGGGACACAGCGGGACACAGCGGGACACAGCGGGACACAGCGGGGGACTCAGCGGGGACACAGCGGGACACAGCCCAGGACAGAGCGAGGAAACAGCGGCACACTGTGAGACACAGCAGGCGACACAGCGGATTACAGCGGGGGACACAGCGGAGGACAGAGCGGGACAAAGCGGGACACTGCAAGACACATAGTGGTACACAGCGGGACACTGCGTGGGACACAGCGGGGACCCAGGGGGGACACCGCAGGAAACAGCGGGACACAGCGGGGACACAGTGGGGACAAAGCGGGACACAGAGGGACACTGCGGGGGACACAGCGAGGACACAGTAGGACACAGCGTGATACTGCAGGACACAGCGGGACACAGTGGGGACACAGCAGGACACATCTTCGACACAGAGGGGGGCACAGCGGGGGACACAGCGGGGGACACAGTGGGGAACACATCGTGACACATCGGTGTCACAGATGGACACAGCGGGATACAGAGCGGGACACAGAGGGGACACAGTGAGGACACAGCGGGGACACAGCAGAGGACACAGCGGGAAACAACGGGACACAGTGTGGGACACAGCGGGACACAGTGGAACCGAGCAGTGACACAGCAGTGACAGAGCGGGACACAGCGGGACACAGTGGGGGCAGAGCAGGACACAGCGGGGGACAAGTTGGGACACAGCCGGGACACAGAAGGACACAGCGGGACACAGTGGGACACAGCGGGGACACCGCTGGTGACAAAGCGGGACACAGCGGAGGACACAGTGGGACACAGCGGGGGACACAGCGGGGGAAACAGGGGGGGACTCAGAGAGGACAGAGCGGGACAAAACGGGACATAGCGGGACACAGCGGGGCAAAGCGGGGAACAAAGGGTGGGTCACAGTGAGACACAGCGGGACACACCGGGGGTCACAGCGGGAGACTACGGGGACACAGCGGGGACACAGCGGGACACAGCGGAACACAGTGGGGGACAGAGCGGGACACATCTTGGGACAGAGCAAGTCACAGCAGGGACGCAGCGGGACACAGTGGGGGACACAGTGGGGGACACAGAGGGGACACAGCGGGACACAGCATGGGACACAGCGGGACACAGCTGAGAAAACCGCGGGATCCAGCGTGAGACAGAGCGGGGACACAGCGGGACAGAGCGGGGACACAGCGGGACACAGCGGGGACACAGGGAACACAGCGGGACCCAGCGGGGAACACAGCGAGACACAGCGGAGGACTCAGCGGGGCACAGAGCGGGATACAGCGGGGGACACGGCGAGGACACAGCGGGACACAGCGGGGGACACAGCGGGACAAAGCGGGGGTCACAGCGGGGTACAGAGCGGGACAAAGCGGGACACTGCGAGACACATCGGTGGACACAGCGGGACACAACGTCGGTCACAGCGGGGACACAGCGGTGACACAGCGGTGATACAGCGGGACACAGCGTGGGAAACAGCGGGACACAGCTGGGGACACAGCTGGGGATATAGCGGGAAACAGCGGGGGACACAGAGAGAACACAGCGGGAAACAGTGGGATACAGCGTCGGACACAACGGGGACACAGCGGGGGACACAGGGAAAACAGAGCAGGACACAGCGGGATAGAGCGGAGAAACAACAGGGACACATAGAGTGACACAGCTAGGACACAGCAGGACACAGCGCGACATAGCAGGACAGAGCGGGACACAGCAGGGAAACAGCGCGGGACACAGCGGGATACAGCGGGGGACACAACGGGGGACATAGGGGGGACACAGAGAGGACACAGCGGGACACAGCGGGACATAGCGGGACACAGCGAGACACATCGGAGAACACAGCGGGGGACACAGCTGGACACAGAGGGAAACAACCGGGATCACAGCGGTAGACAGCGGGTACTCAGCGAGGACACAGTTGGACACAGCGGGGGACTCAGTGGGACACAGCGTGGGACACAGCTGGACACAGCAGGGACCCAGTCGGATACAGTGGGGGACACAGAGGGGACACAGCGGGACACAGAATGGGACACAGCGGGGACACAGCGGGGAACTCAGCGGGACAAAGTGCGGGACACAGCGGGACACAGCGGGGACACAGCGGGACACAGCGGGACACTGTGGGGGACACAGCGAGGACACAGCGGGACACAGTGGGACACAGCGGAACACAGCGGGGGACACAGCGGGGAAACAGCGGGACACAGCGGGAGACACAGTGGGGACACAGCTTGGACACAGCAGGACACAGCGGGGACACATCGGGACACAGCGGGGGAAACAGCGGGGCACAGCAGCACACAGGGTGACACAGCGGACGACACAGCGGAACACAGCGGGGGACACAGTGAGACCCAGGAGGGTACACAGCGGTTACACATCAGGACACAGCGGGGTCACAGCGTAGATACAGCTGGGACACAGCAGGACACAGCAGGGACATATCGGGACACAGCGGGACACAGCGGGACACAGCGGGACACAGCAGGGGACACAGGGGGACACAGCCGGACACATTGGGGGACACAGTTTGACACAGCGGGATACACGGCGGGACACAGCGGGGACACAGCGAGGACACATGGGGACACAGCGGGACACATTGGGACACAGCGGGACACAGTGGGGACACAGCAGGACACATCTTCGACACAGAGGCGGGCACAGCGGGGGACACAGCGGGGGACACAGCGGGGAACACAGCGTGACACAGCGGGGACACAGCTGTACACAGCGGGATACAGAGCGGGACACAGCGGGGACACAGTGAGGACACAGCGGGGACACAACAGAGGACACAGCGGGACACAACGGGACACAGCGTGGGACACAGCGGGACACAGCGGGGGACACTGCGGGAGACATAGCGGGACACAGCAGGGGACACAGAGAGAACACAGTGGAACACAGCGGGATACAGCAGGGACACAACAGGACATAGCGGAACACAGCATTGACACAGTGGTGACACAGCGGGACACAGCGGGACACAGCGGGGACAGAGCAGGACACAGTGGGGGACACAGTGGGACACAGCCGGGACACAGAAGGACACAGCGGGACACAGTGGGACACAGCGGGGACACCGCTGGTGACACAGCGGGACACAGCGGGGGACACAGCAGGGGACACAGTGGGACACAGCGGGGGACACAGCGGGACACAGCGGGACACACCGGGGGTCAAAGAGGGAGACTATGGGGACACAGCCGGGACACAGCAGAACACAGTGAGGGACACAGCGGGACACAGCGTGGGACAGAGCGGATCACAGCAGGGACCCAATGGGACACAGCGGGGGACACAGAGGGGACACAGCGGGACACAGCATGGGACACAGCGGGACACAGCTGAGGACACCGCGGGATCCAGCGTGGGACAGAGCGTGGACACAGCGGGACACAGCGGGGACACAGGGGACACAGCGGGGGACACAGCGCACACACAGCGGCAAACTGGGAGACACAGCGGGACACAGCGGGGGACACAGCGGGGGACAGAGCGGGACAACGCGGGACACTGCGAGACACATCGGGGGACACAGAGGGGACACAGCGGGGAACACATCGGGACACAGCGGGGACTCAGGGGGACACAGCGGGGGACACAGCGGTACAAAGCGGGGACACAGCGGGACATAGCGGGGACACACCAGGGGAAAGCGGGGACACAGCGGGACACATCGGGGGACAGCAGGGACACAGCGGGTCACAACGGGACACAGCGGGACACAGCGGGTGGAGAGCGGGGACACAGCGGGACACAGTGGGGACACAATGGGGGACAGCGGGGACACAACGGGACACAGCGGGACACATCGGGGACACAGCAGGGTCACAGCGGGACACAGACGACACAGCGGCGACACAGCGGGAACACAGCTGGAAACAGCAGGATACACAGTGGGACACAGAGGGGACACAGCGAGGACACAGCAGGACACAGCGGGACACAGAGGGACAGAGCGGGGACACAGCGGGACACAGCGGGACACAGCTGGGGACACAGCGGGACACAGCTGGGGACACAGCGAGGACACAGCGGGACACATCGTGCACACAGTGGGGACACAGCGGGGGACACAGCGGATCAAAGCGGTGACACAGCGGCGACACAGGGGGGACACAGCAGGGGAATCAGTGGGGAACACAGCGGGACACAGCGGGGACACAGTTGGACACAGCGGGATACACACCGGGACAGATCGGGGACACAGCGAGGACACAGCGTGATACAGCAGGGGACACAGCGGGGGACACAGCGGGACACAGCGGGGGACAGAGCGAGGACACAGCGGGGACACAGCGGGGACACAGCGGGACACAGCGGGACACAGCGTGGAACACAGCAGGACACAGCGGGGGACACAGAGGGACACAGCGGGGGACACAGTTAGGGCACAGAGGGACACAGTGGGACACATTGGGGCACAGCAGGTACACAGCGGGGGACACAGCGGGAAACAGCGTGGAAACAGCCGGCACACAGCTGGACACAGCGGGATACACAGCAGGACATAGCGGGGACACAGAGAGGACAAAGCGTGACACAGCGGGACACAGCGGGACACAGCGGGACACAGCGGGACATAGACGACACAGCGGCGACACAGCGGGAACACAGCTGGACACAGCGGGAATCACAGCGGGACACAGCAGGGACACAGCGAGGACACAGGGGGACACAGCGGGACAGAGCGAGCGACACAGCGGGACACAGCGGGACACAGCGGGGGACACAGCGTGACACAGCGGGGTACATAGCGGGACACAGCTGGGGACACAGCGAGGACACAGCGGGACACATCGCGGACACAGCGGGGATACAGCTGGACACAACGGGTTACAAAGCGGGACATAGCGAGGACAAAGCTTGACACGGCGGGACACAGCGGGGGACACAACGGGACACAGCGGGACACAGCGGGACATAGACGACACAGCGGCAACACAGCGGGAACACAGCTGGACATAGCGGGTTTCACAGGGGGACACAGCGAGGACACAGAGGGACACAGCGGGACAGAGCGGGTGACACAGCGGGACACAGCGGGACACAGTGGGGGACACAGCATGACACAGCGGGGGACACAGCGGGACACAGCTGGGGACACAGCGAGGACACATCGGGAGACATCGGGGCACAGCGGGGACACAGCGGGGGACAAAGAGGATCAAAGCGGGGACACAGCGGGGACACAGTGGGGACACAGCAGGACACTTGTTGACACTGCTGGACACAAAGGGGACACAGCGGGGGACACAGGGAGGACACAGCGGGACACAGCAGGACACAGCGAGACACAGCGGGGACACAGCGGGGACACTCCATGGGACAGCGCGGACACAGTGGGACACAGCGGGGGACAGCAGGGACACAGCAGGTCACAGCGGGACACAGCGAGACACAGCGGGGAAACAGCGGGGGACAGCGGGGAAACAGCGGGACACAGAGGGGACACAGCGGGGATACAGCGGGGACACAGCAGGGACACATCGGGGGACACAGTGGGGGAAGCAGTGGGGAACACAGCGGGACACAGCGGGGACACAGTTGGACACAGTGGGACAGACAGCGGGACACATCGGGGACACAGCGAGGACACAGAGGGATACAGCGGGACAAAGTGGGACACAGCGCGACACAGCAGGGGACACAGCGAGACACAGTGGAGGACACAGCAGGACACAGCGGGGACACAGAAGGACACAGTGGGGACACAGCAGGGACACAGCGGTACACAGAGGGGGAAACAGCCGGGGACACATCGGGACACACCGGGACACAGCGGGACAGATCGGGACACAGTGAGGGAAACAGCGGCACACAACGGGGGCACAGCGAGGACACAGCGTGACACAGCGGGGACACAGTGGCTACTCAGCGGGGGACACAGCGGGGGACAAAACGGGACACCACGAGAAACAACAGGACACAGCAGGACACTGCAGGGACACAGCGGGGATACAGTGGGGCACACAGAGGGACACAGCGGGGAGAAAGCCCGGGACAAAGCGGGACACAGCGGGGGACACAGCGGGGACTCAGCGGGGGACACAGCTGGGGACAAACCGGAACACCACGGGAAACAGCGGGACACACAGGGACACAGCGGGGAAACAGCGGGGACAAAGCTGGGGACACAGCGGGACACAGCAGGCGACACAGCGGGACACATCGGGGACACAGCGGGGACACAGCCCAGGACACAGCGAGACACAGCGGGGACACACCTGGGACACAGCCCGGACACAACGGGGGACACAACAAGGACACAGCGGGACACAGCAGGGACACAGTTGGGACTCAGCAGGGGACAGAGCGGGGGACAAACCGGGACACCACGGGAAACATCGGGACACAGCGGGACACAGCGGGACACAGCGGGACACATTGGGGACACAGTGTGGACACAGCCCGGGACACAGCGGGACACAATGGGGGACACAGCGAGACACGGCGGGGACACAGCGGTGAATCAGCGGGGGACACAGCGGTGGACAAACCGCGACACCACGGGAAACAGCGGGACACAGCGGGGACACAGCAGGGTCAAAGCTGGGGACACAGCGGGACACAGCGGGACACAGCAGGACACAGCGGGGGACACAGAGGGACACAGCGGGACACAGCGGGGGAAACAGCGAGGACACAGCGGGACACAGCAGGACACATCGGGGGACACAGAGGGACACAGCGGGACACAGCTTGGACACAGCGGGACACAGTGCTGGACACAGCGGGACACAGCGGGGACACAGCAGGACACAGCGGGACACAGCGGGCCACAGCGGAACACAGCGGGGACACAGCGGAACACAGCGAGAGACACAGCGGGGACACAGCGGGGAGCACAGCGGGACACAGCAGGGGACATAGCGGGGACACAGCTGGGACAAAGCTGGGGACACAGCGGGACACAGCCGGGGAAACAGCGAGGACACAGCGGGACACAGCGGGACACAGCGGGGACACAGCTGGACACAGCGTGATACACAGCGGGACAAGCGGGTATCAGTGAGGACACAGAGGGACACAGCGGGACACAGCAAGGACACAGCGGGATACAAAGCAGGACACAGCGGGGACAGAGCGAGGACACAGTGGAACACAGCGGGACACACAGGGACTGAGCGTGGGACACAGCCGGACACAGCGGGGGACACAGTGGGACACAGCAAGACACAGCGGGACACAGAAGGGTACTCAGCGGGACACAGCGGGGGACACAGCGGGACACAGAGGGACAAAGCGGCGTCACAGAGGGAACACAGCTGGACATAGCGGGATACACAGCGGGACACAGTGGGGACAGAGGGAGGACACAGCGGGACAGAGCTCGGGACACAGCGGGACACAGCGGGGAACACAGCGTGACACAGCCGGGGACACAGCGGGACACAATCGGGACAAAGCGGGGACACAGCAGGACACAGGGTGACACAGCGGGAAACAGCGGGGACACAGCGAGGGACAGCGGGGACACCACGGGACACAGCAGAGACACAAAGGGGTACAGAGGGGACACAGCAGGACATAAGAGGACACAGCGGTGACACAGCGGGACACAGCAAGGACACAGCGGGATACAAAGCGGGACACAGCGGGGACAGAGCGAGGACACAGCGGAACACAGCGGGACACACAGGGACAGAGCGTGGGACACAGGGTTACACAGCGGGACACAGCGGGGATAAACCGGGGGACACAGCTGGACACAGCAGGACACAGCGAGACACAGCGGGGACACTGCGGGTACACTCCAGGGGACAGCGGGGACACAGCGGGTCACAGTGGGGGACAGCAGGGACACAGCGGGTCACAGCGGGACACATCGGAACACAGCGGGGGACAGTGGGGACACAGCGGGACACAGCGGGGACACAGTGGGGGACAGCGGGGACACAACGGGACACAGCGGGACACATCGGGGACACAGCAGGGTCACAGCGGGGTACACAGCGCGACACAGCGGGGACACAGCGGGGACTCAGCGGGACACAGCTGGGACAAAGCGGGGGACACAGCGGGGGATTCAGTGGGGAACACAGCGGGGACACAGTTGGACACAGCGGGATACACAACGGGACACATGGGGAAACAGCGAGGACAATCCAGGGGACAGCGGGAAGAGAGCAGGACACAGCGGGAGACAGCAGGGACACACCGGGTCACAACAGTACACAGCGGGACACAGCGGAGGACAGCGGGGACACAGCAGGACACAGCGGGGGACACAGCGGGAACACAGCGGAACACAGCGGGGGACACAGCAGGACACAGCGGGGACAAAGCGGGACACAGCGGGGACACAGCGTGGACACAGCAGGTGACACAGCGGGGCACAGCGTGGGACACAGCGGGACACAGCAGGGACACAGCTGGACACATCTTGATACACAGCGGGAAACAGCGGGGGACACAGCGGAGGTCACTGTGGGAAACAATGGGGGACACAGCGGGACACAGCGGGGACACAGCGGGACACAACGGGACACAGTGGGGACACAGCGGGACACAGCGGGGATACAGTGGTGACAAAGCGGGACACAGCAGGTACAGAGCGGGGGGGAAAGAGCGGGGAACACAGCGGGAGACACAGCGCGACACAGCTGGGGACACAGTGGGTGTCACATTGGGACACAACAGGGGACACAGCGGGACACAGAGGGGACACAGCAGGGACACAGCGGGACACAGCGGAGAACACAGCGGGACACAGCGGGGACACATAAAGACACATTGGGGACACAGCGGGGACATAGCAGGATACAGCGGGACACTGCAGGCACACAGGGGGACACAACGGGGGATACAGCGGGACCCAGCGGGACATAGCAGGGACACAGCGGGGACACAGCGGGGACACAGCTGGACACAGAGTGATACACAGCGGGACAAGAAGGGACACAGCGAGGACACAGCGTGACACAGCGGGACACAGCAAGACACAGCGGGACACAGAAGGGTACTCAGCGGGACACAGCGGGGGACACAGCGGGACACAGAGGGACAAAGCGGCGTCACAGAGGGAACACAGCTGGACACAGCGGGATACACAGCGGGAACACCGGGGACAGAGAGAGGATACAGCGGGACACAGCGGGACAGAGCTCGGGACACAGCGGGACACAGCGGGGGACACAGCGTGATACAGCCGGGGACACAGCGGGACACAACCGGGACAAAGCGGGGACACAGCAGGACACAGGGTGACACAGCGGGACACAGCGGGGACACAGCGAGGGACAGCGGGGACACCACGGGACACAGCAGAGACACAAAGGGGTACAGAGGGGACAGAGCGGGACATAAGAGGACACAGCGGTGACACAGCGGGACACAGCGGGGACACAGCGAGGACACAGCGAGACACAGCAGGACACAGCGAGACACAGCGGGGACAGAGCGGGGACACTCCATGGGACAGCGGGGACACAGTGGGACACAGCGGGGGACAGCAGGGACACAGTGGGTCACAGCGAGACACAGCGGGACACATCGGGGACACAGCGGGGAACATCGGGGAAACAGCGGGACATAGAGGGGACACAGCGGGGACACAGCGGGACACAGCGGGGACACAGTGGGTGACAGCCCGGACACAACAGAACACAGCGGGACACAGAGGAGACACAGCAGTAACACAGCGGGGACACAGCGGAGGAATTAGTGAGGAACACAGCGGGACATAGTGGGGACACAGTTGGACACAGCGGGATACACAGCGGGACAGATCGGGGACACAGCGAGGACACAGCGGGACACAGCAGTGGACACAGCGGGGGACACAGCGGGACACAGCGGGGGACAGAGTGAGGACACAGTGGGAACACAGCGGGGACACAGCGGGACACATCAGGACACAGCGTGAAACACAGCAGGACACAGCGGGGGACACAGAGGGACACAGTGGGGGACACAGCGAGACACGCTGCGGACACAGCGGGGACTCAGCGGGGTCACAGCGGGGGACAAACCGGGACACCACGGGAAACAGCGGGACACACCGGGACACAGTGGGGAAACAGCGGGGACTAAGCTGGGGACACAGCGGGACACAGCTGGGGAAACAGCGAGGACACAGCGGGACACAGCTTGACACAGCGGGACACAGCAGTGACACAGCGGGGACACAGCCCGGGACACAGCGAGACACAGCGGGGACACAGCGGGGACACAGCTGCACACAGCGTGATAAACAGCGGGACACAGCGGGGACACTCCAGGGAACAGCGGGGACACAGCTTGACACAGCGGGGGAAAGCAGGGACACAGCGGGTCACAGCGGGAAACAGAGGGGACACAGCGGGGGACAGCGGGGAAACACCGGGACACAGAAGTGACACAGCGGGGACACAGTGGGACACAGTGGGGACACAGTGGGTGACAGCGGGGACACAACAGGACACAGCGGGACACATCGGGGACACAGCACGGTCACAGCGGGGGACACAGCTCGACACAGCGGGGAAACAGCGGGGACACAGCGGGGACACAGCGGGGGAATCAGTGGGGAACACAGCGGGACACAGCGGGGACACAGTTGGACACAGCTGGACACACAACGGGACACATCGTGGACACAGCGAGGACACAGGGACACAGTGGAACAAAGCGGGACACAGCGGGGACACAGTAGTGATACAGCGGGACACAACGGGGGACACAGCAGGGGACACAGCGGGGGACACAACGGGGAACACAGCGGGACACAGCGGTACACAGCGGGGACACAGCGGGGGACAAAGCGGGGGACACAGCGGGACACAACGCGGGACACAGCGAAGACACAGCAGGATATGGTGGGAAACACAGGGGGGACACAGCGGGACACAACGCAGGACACAGTGAGGACACAGCGGGATTTGGCGGGGACACAGCGGGACACAGCAGGGACACAGGGTGGGACACAGCTGGACACAGCGGGTTACACAGCGGGTCACAGTGGGGACACAGCAGGGACACAGCGGGACACAGCGAGAAACAGCGAGGACACAGCGGGGACACTCGAGGGGACAGCGGGTACACAGGACACAGCGGGGGACAGCAGGGACAAAGCAGGACACAGCGGGGGACAGAGCAGGACACAGCGGGGGACACAGCGGGACACAGCGGGGGACACAGCAAGACACAGTGGGGACACAGCGGGGACACAGCGGGATACAGCGGGTACACAGCGGGACACAGGGGGGACACAGCGGGGGACACAGCTGGACACAGCGGGATACACAGCGGGTCACAGTGGGGACACAGCAGGGACACAGGGGGACACAGCGTGGAACACAGCAGGACACAGCGGGGACACAGCGGGGACAGAGCAGGGACAGAGCAGGACACAGCGGGGACAGAGCGGTAGACAAAGCGGGACACAACGGGAAACAGCGGGCACACATCGGAGACACAGCAGGGACAAAGCGAGGACACAGCAGGACACAGTGGGGACAGAGCGGGGGACACAACGGGACACAGTGGGGCCACAGCTGGGAGCCCAGTGGGACACAGCGGGGGATATAGCGGGGACACAGCTGGGACAGAGCGTGTCACAGCGGGGTCACAGCGGGACACAGTGGGGCACACAGCGGGACATAGCAGGACACAGTGGGACAAAGTGTGGGACACAGGGGGACACAGTCGGACACAGTGGGGACAAAGCGGGAGACACAGTTGGGGACAGAGCAGGACACAGCGGGGGACGCAGGGAGGACCAGGCGGGACACAGCGGGGACAGAGCGGGGCCTCAGTGGGGCACATAGCGGGGGACAAAGCAGGACACCACGGGACACAGCGGGAACACAGCGGGACACAGCGGGACACAGCGGGACACAGCGGGAACACAGCTTGGACACAGCAGGACACAGCGGGACACAGCGGGACACAGCGGGGGACACAGCGGGACACAGCTGCGGACACAGCGGGACACAGCGGTGAGAAGGCGGGGGACACAGTGCATCACAGTGGGTACAATGCAGGACACAGCAGGGGACACAGCGGGGGATAGCGGCGACACAGCGGGACACAGCGGGGAACACAGCTGGACACAGTGGGACACAGCGGGGGACACAGCGGGACATAGCGGGGGACAGAGTGGGTGACACAGCGGACACAGAGGGACATAGCGGGCGAGAGAGTGGGACACAGCGGGAGACAGAGGGGGGACACAGCTCGACACAGCGGGGACACAGCGGGACACAGCAGGGTACACAGCGGGACACAACGAGCACAGACGTGGACACAGCGGGACACAGCGGAACAGAGCTGGGGACAAAGCGGGGGACAGCCGCGGACACAACGAAGACACAGCGTGACACAGCGAGGACACAGAGGGGACTCAGCGGGGGACACAGCGGGGGACAAAGCTGGACACCACGGGACACAGCGGGACAAAGCGTGGGACACAGTGGGACACAGCGGGACACAGAGGGACACAGCGGCGATACAGCGGGACATAGCGGTGTACACAGCTGGGGACACAACGGGACACAGAGTGCGACACAGCGGGACATAGCGGGACAGAACGGGACACAGAGTGGGACACAGCAGGACACAGCGGGACACAGCGGGACACAGCAGGGACACAGCGAAGACACAGCGGGACACAGCGTGGACACAGAGGGGACTCAGCGGGGGACACAGCGGGGGACAAACCTGGACACCACGGGACACAGCGGGACACAGCGGAACACAGTGAGGACACTGCGGGGACACAGCGGGACACAACGAGGGACACAGCGGGGCACAGCGGGACTCATCGGTGAACACAAGGCAACACAGAGGGGGGAAACAGCGGGAGACACAGCGGGGACACAGCGGGGGACACAGAAGGGGACACAGCGGGGACACAGCGGGGCTACATCGGGACACAGCGGGGACACAGTGGGACACAGCGGGGACACAGCGGGACACTGTGTGACACATCGGGGACACAGTGGGACACAGCGGGACACAGCGGAGACACAGCGGGCACACAGCTGGGGACACAGCGGGGGACACAGCGAGGTCACAGCTGGAAACAGCGGAACACAGCGGAGACACATAGGAGACACAGCGGGAGACAAAGCAGGACACAGAGGGACACAGGTGCAACACAGCGGCGATACAGCGGGACACAGCATTACACAGCGAGGACACAGCGGGGGACAGCAGGGACACAGCGGGACACAGCGGGGAACACAGCTGGACACAGCGGGACACAGCGGGGGACACAGCGGGACATAGCGGGGGACAGAGTGGGTGACACAGCGGGACACAGAGCAACACGTTGGGGGAGAGAGCGGGACACAGCGGGGGACAGAGCGGGGGACACAGAGGGACACAGCGGGGACACAGCGGGACACAGCGGGGTACACAGCGGGACACAATGAGCACAGACGGGGACAGAGCGGGACCCAGCGGGGGACACAGCGGGGGACAGAGCGAGGACACAGCGGGACACAGTTGGACACAGCTGGGGACAAAGCGGGGGACAGCCGCGGACACAGCGAAAACACAGCGGGACACAGCGAGGACACAGAGGGGACTCAGCGGGGGACACAACGGGGGACAAATCTGGACACCAGGCGACACAGCGGGACACAGGGGGACACAGCAGTGACAATGTGGGGACACAGCGGGACAAAGCAGGGGACACAGCGGGACCCAGCGGGACAGAGCGGGGGACACAGCGGGGTCACAGCGGGACACAGCGGTACACATCGGGGAAACAGTGGGACACAGCGAGAGACACAGCGGGGACACAGCGGGGAGCACAGCGAGACACAGCGGGGGACTTAGTGGGGACACAGCTGGGACACAGCGGTACACAGCGGGGTCACCGCGGGACACAGCGCGGGACACAGCGGGACATAGCAGGACACAGCGGGACAAAGCGTGGGACACAGTGGGACACAGGGACACAGCGGGACACAGCGGCGATACAGCGGGACATAGCGGTGTACACAGCTGGGAACACAACCGGACACAGAGTGGGACACAGCGGGACACAGCGGGACAAAACGGGACACAGAGTGGGACACAGCGGGACACAGCGGGACACAGTGGGTACACAGCGAGGGACACAGCGAGGATACAGCTGGAAACAGCGGAACACAGCGGGACACAGCGGAGACACAGCGGGGACACAACGGGGGACACAGTGGGGACACAGTGAGGACACAGCGGGACATAGCGGGACACAGCGGGGTACACAGCGCTACACAGCGTCGAACAAAGCGAGGACACAGCGAGACACAGCGGAAAACAGCAAGGACACAGTGGGACACCGAGAGGACACAGCGGGGTACACAGCGTGACACAGCAGGGGAAACAGCGAGGACACAGTGGGACACAGATGGGATACAGCGGCGACACAGCGAGACACAGCATTACACAGCGGGGACACAGCGGGAGACAGCGGGGACACAGCGGGACACAGCGGGGAACACAGCGGGACACAGTGGGACACAGCGGGGGACACAGTGGGACATAGCGGGGGACAGAGTGGGTGACACAGCGGAACACAGAGGGACACAGCGGGGGAGAGAGGGGGACAGAGCGGGGGACAGAGCGGGGGACACAGCGGGACACAGCGGGGACACAGCGGGACACAGCGGGGTACACAAGGGGAAACAACGAGCACAGACGGGGACACAGCGGGACATAGCGGGGGACACAGCGGGGGACAGCGAGGACACAGCGGGACACAGCGGGACACAGCTGGGGACAAAGCGGGGGACAGCCGCGGACACAGCGAAGACATAGCGGGACACAGCGGGGACACAGTGGGGGACAGCGGGAACACAACGGGACACAGCGGGACACATCGGGGACACAGCAGGGGATTCAGTGGGGAACACAGCGGGACACAGAGGGGACACAGTTGGACAGAGCGGGATACACAGCTGTACACATCGGGGAAACAGCGGGTACAATCCAGGGGACAGCGGGAACACAGCAGGACACAGCGAGAGACAGCAGGGATACAGCGGGTCACAGCAGTACACAGCGGGACACAGCGGGGGACAGCGGGGACACAGCGGGACACAGCGGGGGACACAGCGGGGACACAGCGGGACAGAGCGGGGGACAGAGCGGGACACAGCATAGGACACAGTGGGACACAGCAGGACACAGCGGGGACACAGGGGGACACAGTGGGGACACTCAGGGGGACAGCGGGGACACAGCAGGACACAGCTAGGGACAGCGAGTACACAGCAGGACACAGCTTGACACAGGCGGATACAGCAGGGATACAGTGAGGGACAGCGAGGACACCGCGGGACCCAGCGGAGACACAAAGTTGAACACAGGGGACACAGCGGGGCGAAACTGGACACAGCGGTGACAGAGCGGGGACACAGCGGGTGACACAGCGGGACACAGCGGGGGACACATCTGGACACAGAGGCGGACACAGCGAGGAACACAGCGGGCGACACAGCGTGGGACACAGCGGGACAAAGCGGTACACAGCGGGACACAGCAGGACAAAGCGGGGACACAGCGGGGGACACAGCAGGACACAGCGGGGAAAGAGCGGGACACAGCGGGACACAGCGAGACACACCGGGTCACAGCAGCGGAAACAGCGAGGACAGAGCGGGACACAGCATGAAACAGTGGGACAGAGCGGGGGACACATTGGGACACAGCGAGACACAGCAGGACACAGCTGGAGACACTGCAGGACACTGCGGGGGACAAAGCAAGACACAGCGGGGGACACAGCGAGGACACAGCGGGTCCCAGCGGGACACATGGGGGACACAGCGGGGACACAGCGGGGGACACAGCGGGACACAGCGGGGACACAGCAGGTACACAGCGGGGACACAGCTGGACACAGGCGGATTCACAACGGGCCACAGCGTGGACACAGCGAGGACACAGCGGGACACAGCGGGGGACAGCGGGGGACAGAGTGAGGACACAGCGGGACACAGCGGGTACAGAGCGACGACACAACAGGACACAGCAGGGACAGAGAGGGGGACAGAACAAGAGATAGCGGGACACAGCAGGGACACAGCAGGACACAGCGGGGGACACAGCCTGGGACACAGCGGGACACAACGGGGGATACAGCGGGACAAAGCGGGACACAGCGGGGACACAGCAGGGGACACAGTGGGAACACAGCGAGACACAACGGGGGACACAGCGAGGACACAGCGGGACACAGCGGGGACACAACGGGGACTCAGCGGGGGACACAGTGGGGGACAAACCGGGACACCAAGGGAAACAGCGGGACACACCGGGACACAGCAGGGACACAGGGGGGACAAAGTGGGGGACACAGCGGGACACAGCAGGGGACACAGCGAGGACACAGCGGGAAACAGCGGGACACATCTGGGACACAGAGGGGACACAGACCGGTGCACAGCGGGACACAGCGGGGGACACAGCAGAACACGTCGGGGACACAGCGCGGACTCAGCGGGGGACACAATGGGGGACAAACCGGGACACCACGGGAAACAGCGGGACACACCGGGACACAGCGGGGACACAGCGGGGACACAGCGAGTCACAGCAGGGAAAAAGGGGGGGCACAGCGGGGGAATCAGTGGGGAACACAGCGTGACACAGCGAGGACACAGTTGGACACAGCAAGATACACAGCAGGACAGATCGGGGACACAGCGGGGACACAGCGGGACAAAGCAAGACACAGAGGGACACAGGGGGACACAGCGGGGACACAGCATTGGACACATCGTTACACAGCGAGACACAGCGGGACACAGCTGGGGACACAGCGGGACACAGCGGAGTACACAGCGGGACACAGCGGGACACAGAAGGACACAGTGGGGACACAGCGGGGACACAGCAGGATACAGCTGGGACACAACAGGCACAGCGGGGACACAGCGGGGCACAAAGCGGCGGACACAGCGGGGGACACAGCGGGACACAGCGGGAGACACAGCGGGACACAACGGGGGACACAGCGGGCCACAGCGGGCCACAGCGTGACACAGCGGGGACACAGCGGGGGACAAAGCGGAGACACAGTGGGACACAGCCGGGACACAGCCGGCACACAGCGGGACACAGCAGGACACAGCGGGAAGAGCAGGACACAGTGGGCACACAGCGTGGACACAGCAGGTGACACAGTGGGACACAGCTGGACACAGCGGGGCACAGCTTGGGACACAGCGGGACACAGCGGGACACAGCGGGGACACAGCGGGGACACAGCGGGCAACACAGCGGGACACATAAGGGACACAGCGGGACACAACGGGGACACAGCGAGACACAGGGGGACACAGCGGGGACTCAGCGGGGGACACAGTGGGGGACAAACCGGGACACCAAGGGAAACAGCGGGACACACAGGGACACAGCGGGGACACAGCGGGGACAAAGTAGGGGACACAGCGGGACACAGCGGGGGACACAGTGAGGACACAGCGGGACACAGCGGGACACATCTGGGACACAGCGGGGACACAGACCGGTACACAGCGGGACACAGCGGGGGACACAGCGGTACACGTCGGGGACACAGCAGGGACTCAGCGGGGGACACAATGGGGGACAAACCGGGACACCACGGGAAACAGCGGGACACAGCAGGGACACAGCAGGGACACAGCGAGACACAGCGGGGACACAGCGGGGGACACAGCGGGGGAATCAGTGGGGAACACAGCGGGACACAGCGGGGGACATAGAAGGGGACACAGCGGGTACACAGTGGGGCTACATCAAGACACAGCGGGGACACAGTGGGACACAGCGGGGACACAGCGGGACACGGTGTGACACATCGGGGACACAGCGGGACACAGGGGAGACACAGCGGGGACACAACGGGGGACACAGCGGGGGACACAGCGGGGGACACAGCGAGGACACAGCGGGACACAGATGGAGACAGCGGGGGACAGAGCGCTACACAGTGGCGAACACAGCAGAACACAGCGAGGACACAGTGCGACACCGAGGGGACTCAGCAGGGGACACAGTGGGACACAGGGAGGGACACAGCGGGGACACAGCGGGGGACACAGCGGGACACAGCAGGGACACAACAGAGACACAGCCGGGGACACAGCGGGGGACACAGCAGGACACAGCGGGACACAGGTGAGACACAGTGGCGACACATCGGGACACAGCATTACACAGGGGGGACACAGCGAGGGATAGCGGCGACACAGCGGGACACAGCGGGGAACACATCTGGACACAGTGGGACACAGCGCGGGACACAGGGGGACATAGCGGGGGAAAGAGTGGGTGACACAACGGACACTGAGGGACACAGCGGGGGAGAGAGCGGGACACAGCGGGAGGCAGAGGGGGGGACACAGCGCGACACAGCGGAAACACAGCGGGACACAGCGGGGTACACAGCGGGACACAATGAGCACAGACGGGGACACAGCAGGACACAGCAGAACACAGCTGGGGACAAAGCGGGGGACAGCCGCGGACACAGCAAAGACACAGCGGGACACAGCGAGGACACAGAAGGGACTCAGCGGGGGACACAGCGGGGGACAAAGCTGGACACCACGGGACACAGCGGGACACAGGGGGACACAGCAGTGACAATGCGGGGACACAGCCGGACAAAGCAGGGGACACAGCGGGACCCAGCGGGACCCAGCGGGGGACACAGCGGGGTCACAGCGGGACACAGCGGGACACAGCGGGGAAACAGTGGGACACAGCGAGAGACACAGCGGGGACATAGCGGGGAGCACAGCGAGACACAGCGGGGGACATAGCGGGACATAGCAGGACACAGCGGGACAAAGCATGGGACACAGTGGGACACAGCGGGACACAGCGGGACACAGTGGCGATACAGCGGGACATAGCGGTGTACACAGCTGGGGACACAACGGGACACAGAGTAGGACACAGCGGGACACAGCGGGACACAACGGGACACACATTGGGACACAGCGGGACACAGCGGGACACCGCGGGACACAGCGGGGACACAGCCGGGACACAGCGGGACACAGCGGGACACAGCAGGGACACAGTGGGACACAGCGGGAGACACAGCGGGGGACAGAGTGGGACACATCGGGGGACACAGTGAGGACCCAGCGGGACACAGCGGGGACACAGCGGGGACTCAGCGGGGGACATAGCGGGGGACAAAGCCGGACACCACCGGACACAGCGGAACACAGCGGAACACAGTGGGGACACTGCGGGGACACAGCGGGACACAGTGGGACACAGCGGGGACACAGTGGGACAAAGCGAGAGACACAGCGTGGGACACAGCGGGGACACAGCGGGGGACACAGAAGGGGACACAGCGGGGACACAGCGGGGCTACATCGGGACACAGCGGGGACACAGTGGGACTCAGCGGGGACACAGCGGGACACTGTGTGACACATCGGGGACACAGTGGGACACAGCGGGACACAGTGGAGACACAGCGGGCACACAGCTGGGGACACAGCGGGGGACACAGCGAGGTCACAGCTGGAAACAGCAGAACACAGCGGGACACAGCAGAGACACATCGGGGACACAGCGGGGGACACAGCAGGACACAGCGGGACACAGGTGCAACACAGCGGCGATACAGCGGGACACAGCATTACACAGCGGGGACACAGCGGGGGACAGCAGGGACACAGCGGGACACAGCGGGACACAGCGGGGGACACAGCGGGACACAGCAGGGACACAGCGGAGACACAGCCGGGAACACAGCCGGGGAAACAGCAGGACACAGCGGGACACAGGTGGGACACAGCGGGACACAGCATTACACAGCGGGGACACAGCGGGGGATATCGGCGACACAGAGGGACACAGCGGGGAACACAGCTGGACACAGTGGGACACAGCGGGGGACACAGCGGGACATAGCGGGGGACACAGTGGGTGACACAGCGGACACAGAGGGACACAGCAGGGGAGAGAGCGGGACACAGCGGGGGACAGAGCGGGGGACACAGCGCGACACAGCGGGGACACAGCGGGACACAGCGTGTTATACAGCGGGACACAACGAGCACAGACGGGGACACAGCGGGACACAGCTTGGGACACAGAGGTGGAAAGAGCGAGGGCACAGCGGGACACAGCGGGACTCATCGGTGAATACAACGGAACACAGAGGGGGGACACAGCAGGGACACAGCGATCACACAGCGGGATACAGCGGGACACAGCGGGGGACACAGTTGAGGACACAGCGGGACACAGTGGGACCCAGAGGGGACAAAGTGGGAGATACCGGGGCGGACAGAGCGGGACACAGCGCGGGACACAGGGAGGACCCAGCGGGACACAGCGGGGACACAGTGGGGACTCAGCGGGGGACATAGCGGGGGACAAAGCATGACACCACCGGACACAGCGGAACACAGCGGAACACAGAGGGACTCATCGGTGAACACAACGGAACACAGAGGGGGACACAGCAGGGGACACAGCGGGACACAGCCGGGACTAAGCTGCACACAGAGGGGTATACAGCGTGACAGAGCGGGGACACAGCGGGGACACAGCAGGACACTGTGTGACAGATCGGGGACACAGCAGGACAGAGCGGGACACAGCGGAGACACAGCGGGGACACAGCGGGGGACACAGCGAGGACACAGCTGGAAACAGCGGAACACAGCGGGACACAGCGGAGACACAGCGGGGACACAACGGGGGAAACAGCGGGGGACAGAGCGAGGACACAGCGGGACACAGCGGGAGACAGTGGAGCACTGCGGGACACAGCGGGGACACAACGAGGGGCACAGCGGGGGACACAGCGAGGACACAGTGGGACACAGCGGGAGACAGCGGGGGACACAGCCCTACACAGCGGCGAACACAGCGAGGACAAAGTGGGACACAGCAGAACACAGCGAGGACACAGTGGGACACCGAGGGGACACAGCGGGGGACACAACGAGGACAAAGCGGGACACAGAAGGAGACAGCAGCGGACACAGCGGGACACAGCGGGACATAGCGGGGACACACCGGGACACAGCGGGACACAGCGGGTACACAGTTGGACACAGTAGGACACAGCGGGGACACAGCGGAGACACAGTCGAGGACACAGCGGGGGACACAGCAGGACACAGTGGGTCACAGGTGGGACACAGCGGCGAAACAGCGGAACACAGCATTACACAGCGGAGACACAGCGGGGGATAGCGGCAACACAGCGGGACACAGCGGGGAACACAGCTGGACACAGTGGGACACAGCGGGGGACAAAGAAGGACATAGGGGGGGACAGAGTGGGTGACACAGCGGACACAGAGGGACATAGCGGGGGAGAGAGCGGGACAGAGCGGGGGACAGAGCGGGGGACACAGCGCGACACAGTGGGGACACAGCGGGACACAGCGGGGTACACAGCGGGACACAAGGAGCACAGACGTGGACACAGCGGGACACAGCGTGGGACACAGCGGTGGACAGAACGAGGACACAGCGGGACACAGCGGGGGACACAGCGGGACATAGCAGGACACAGCCGGACAAAGCGTGGGACACAGTGGGACACAGCGGGACACAGAGGGACACATCGGCGATACAGCGGGACACAGCATTACACAGTGGGGACACAGCAGGGGACAGCAGGGACACAGCGGGACACAGTGGGGAACACAGCTGGACAAAGCAGGACACAGCGGGGGACACACTGGGACACAGCGGGGGACACAGCGAGGAAAAAGCTGGAAACAGCGGAACACAGCGGGACTCAGCGAAGACATAGCGGGGACACACCGGGGGACACAGCAGGACACAGCGGGACACAGGTGCAACACAGCGGCGATACAGCGGGACACAGCATTACACAGTGGGGACACAGCGGGGCACAGCAGGGACACAGCGGGACACAGCGGGGAACACAGCTGGACACAGCGGGACACAGCAGGGGACACAGCGGGAAATAGCGGGGGACAGAGTGGGTGACACAGCGGGACACAGAGGGACACAGAGGGGGACACAGCGGGACACAGTGGGGAAACAGTGGGACACAGCGAGAGACACAGCGGGGACACAGCGGGGAGCACAGAGGGACACAGCGGGGCACATAGCGGGGACACAGCTGGGACACAGCGGTACACAGCGGGGTCACAGCGGGACACAGCGGGGGACACAGCAGGACATAGCAGGACACAGCGGGACAAAGCGTGGGACCCAGGGAGACACAGCGGGACACAGCGGGGATACAGCGGGACATAGCGGTGTACACAGCTGGGGACACAACGGGACACAGAGTGGGACACAGCAGGACACAGCGGGACACAGCGGGACACAGCAGAACACAGCTAGGACACAGTGGGACACCGAGGGGACACAGCGGGGTACACAGCGGGATACAGCGGGGGAAACAGCGAGGACACAGCGGGACACAGCGGGACACAGGGGGTACACAGCGGGACACAGCGGGACACAGCGGGGTCACAGCGGGACACAGCGGGGACACAGCGGGACACAGCGGGGACACAGCAGGGACACAGCGGGACACAGCGGGACACAGCGGGGACACAGTGGGACACAGCTAGAGACACAGCGGGGACAAAGGGTGGGACACAGCGGGACACTGCGGGGACACAGCGGGACACAGCGGTGTACACAGCTGCTGACACAACGGGACACAGAGTGGGACACAGCGGGACACAGCGGGACCCAGTGGGGACAAAGTGGGAGACACAGCGGGGGACAGAGCGGGACACAGCGCGGGACACATTGAGGACCCAGTGGGACACAGCGGGGACTCAGCGGGGGACATAGCGGGGGACAAAGCATGACAACACCGGACACAGCGGAACACAGCGGAACACAGTGGGTACACTGCGGGTACACAGCGGGACACAGCGGGTGACACAGCGTGACTCATCGGTGAACACAACGCAACACAGAGGGGGACACAGCGGGGGACACAGCGGGACACAGCGGGGACTCAGCTGCACACAGCGGGTTATACAGCGTGATAGAGCGGGGAAACAGCGGGGACACAGCGGGACACTGTGTGACAGATCGGGGACACAGGAGGACAGAGCGGGACACAGCGGAGAGACAGCATGGACACAGCGGGGGACACAGCGGGGGACACAGCGAAGACACAGCTGGAAACAGCGGAACACAGCGGGACACAGCGGAGACACAGCGGGGACACAACCGGGACACAGCGGGGGACACAGCGAGGACACAGCGGGACAAAGCGCGAGACAGCGGAACACAGCGGGACTCAGCGGGGACACAGCGGGGACACAGCGGGGACACAGCGGGACACAGTGGTACACAGCCGTGACACAGCGGGGCACAGCGAGAGACACAGCGTGGGACACAGCGGGGTCACAGCGGGGGACACAGAAGGGGACACAGCGGGTACACAGCGGGGCTACATCGGGACACAGCGGGGACACAGTGGGACACAGCAGGGACACAGCGGGACACAGCGGGACACAGCGGGACACAGCGGGACACAGCGGGGACACAGTTGGACACAGCGAGAGACACAGTGGGGACAAAGCGGGACACAGAGGGGGACATAGCAGGGACACAGCTGGGACACAGCGGGACACAGCGGGGTCACAGCGGGACACAGCGGGGGACACAGCGGGATATAGCACGACACAGGGGGACAAAGCGTGAGACACAGTAGGACACTGCGGGGACACAGCACGACACAGCGGTGTACACAGCTGGGGACACAACGGGACACAGAGTGGGACACAGCGTGACACAGCAGGACACAGTGGGCACAAAGTGGGAGATACAGCGGGGGACAGAGCGGGACACAGCGCGGGACACAGGGAGGACCCAGCGGGACACGGCGGGGACACAGCGGGGACTCAGCGGGGAACATAGCGGGGGACAAAGCATGACACCACCGGACACAGCGGAACACAGCGGAACACAGTGGGTACACTGCGGGGACACAGCGGGACACAGTGGGGGACACAGCGAGACACAGCGGGACTCATCAGTGAACACAACGGAACACAGAGGGGGACACAGCGGAGGACACAGCGGGACACAGCGGGGACTCAGCTGGACACAGCGGGGTATACAGCGTGACAGAGCGGGGACACAGCGGGGGACACAGCGGGACACTGTGTGACACATCGGGGACACAGCAGGACAGAGCGGGACACAGCGGAGACACAGCGGGGACACAGCGGGACACAGCGGAGACACAGCGGGGACAGAGTGGGTAACTGCGAGACACAGCGGGTACACAGCGGGGACACAGAGGGACACAGTGGGACACAGACGTGACACAGCCGGACACAGCGAGAGACACAGCGAGGGACACAGCGGGGTCACAGCGGGGGACACAGAAGGAGACACAGCGTGTACACAGCGGGGCTACATCGGGACACAGCGGGGACACAGTGGGACACAGCGGGGACACAGCGGGACACAGTGGGGACACAGCGGGGGACACAGCGAGGACACAGCGGGACAAAGCAGAGGACAGCGGGGACACATCGGTGTAAACAGCGAGGACACAGCGGGACACAGCAGGAAACAGTGGGACACAGGGGGATACACAGCGGGGGACAGCGGGGACACACCGGGGGAAAGCGGGAACACAGCGGTGATAAAGCGGGGACAGAGAGGGACACAGCAGGGACACAGCGGAACACAGCGGGGGACACAGCGGGGGACACAGCCAGGGACAGAGTGGGACACAGCGGGGGACACAGCGAGGGACATAGCTGGGGACAAAGCGGGACACAACGGGACACAATGGGGGACACAGCGGGACACAGTGAGTGATACAGCTGGGGACAAAGCGGGACACCACGGGACACAGAGGGACACAACGGCGAAATCAGCGGGACACAGCAGGGGACACAGAGGGGACACAGCGGGACACAGGCGGACACAGCGGGGGACACAGGGGGACACAGCGTCGACACAGCGGGGACACAGCGGGTCACAGCGGGGACAGAGCAGGGGACACAGCAGGACACAGCAGGGAAACTCTGTGGGACAGCGGGAACAAAGCGGGACACAGCGGAGGACAGCGGGGACACAGCGGGGGACACAGCGAGGACACAGAGGGACACAGCCGGAACCAGCGGGACACAGGGCGACACAATGGTGGACACAGCGGGACACAGCGGGACAAAGCGGGAAACAGCGGGACACAGAGGGACACAAATGGGGACACAGCGGGACACAGCGGGACACACCGGGGTACAGCGTGGGAAACAGCAGGGGAAACAGCGGGACACAGTGGGGACAAAGCGGGACAAAGTGGGGGACACAGCGGGATGCAGTGGGGGACAAAGCGGGCGACAGAGCGGGGACCCAGAGGGACACAGTGGGGGACAAAGCGGGACACCATGGGACACAGTGGGGGACACAGCATGGGTCAAAGCGGGACACATCGGGGGACACAGCAGGACACAGGAGGGTACACAGCGGGGACAGAGCGGGACACAGTGTGACACAGCGGGATACAGCGGGACACAGCGGGAACCAGTGGGACACAGCGTGACACAGGGCGGGACACAGCGGGACACAGTGGGACACAGTGGGGACACAGCGGGGGACACAGCGAGGACACAGCGGGACACATCGGGGACACAGCGGGACAAGCGTGGACACAGCAGGGAAACAGCAGGACACAGCGGGGGACACAGCGGGTCACAGCGGGATACAGCAGGACACAGCAGGGACACAGAGGGAGACACAGCGGGACACAGAGGGGACACAGCAGGGGACACAGTGGGGGACAAAGCGGGATACCACGGGACACAGCGGGATACAACGGGGGACACAGCGGGACACAGTGGGGACACAGCGGGGGACACAGCGAGGACACAGCGGGAAACAGCGGGACACAGGGGGACACATCGGGGGACAGCGGAGACACTCCGTGGGACAGCGGGGACACAGCGGGACAAAGCAGAGGACAGCGGGGACACATCGGTGTAAACAGCGAGGACACAGTGGGACACAGCAGGAAACAGTGGGACACAGGGGGATACACAGCGGGGGACAGCGGGGACACACCGGGGGAACGCGGGAACACAGCGGGACACAGCGGTGACAAAGCGGGGACAGAACGGGATACAGCGGGGACAGAGCGGAACACAGCAGGGGACACAGCGGGGGACACAGCAGGACACCGCGGGGACACAGCCGGGGACAGAGTGGGACACAGCGGGGACACAGCGGGGGACACAGCGAGGGACACAGCTGGGGACAAAGCGGGACACCACGGGACACAATGGGGGACACAGCGGGACACAGTGAGGGATACAGCTGGGGACAAAGCGGGAGACAACGGCGAAATCAGCGGGACACAGCGGGGGACACAGAGGGGACACAGCCGGACACAGGAGGACACAGCGGGGGACAGAGGGGGACACAGCGTCGACACAGCGGGGACACAGCGGGTCACAGTGGGGACAGAGCAGGGGACAGAGCGGGACACAGCGGGGAAACTCTGTGGGACAGCGGGAACAAAGCGGGACACAGCGGAGGACAGCGGGGACACAGCGGGGGACACAGCGAGGACACAGCGGGACACAGCAGGAACCAGCGGGACACAGAGAGACACAAACGGGGCCACAGTGGGACACAGCAGGACACACCGGGTACAGCGGGGGACACAGCGGGGGACAAAGTGGGGACAAAGAGGGAAAAAGTGGGGGACACAGCGGGACGCAGTGGGGGACAGAGCTTGCGACAGAGCGGAGGACAGAGTGGGACACAGAGGTGGACACAGCGGGGGACACAGTGGGACACAGCGGGGACAGAGCAGGACCCAGCGGGGGACACAGCGGGAACCAGAGGGGGACACAGCGGGGGACACAGCGGCGACACAGCTGGACACAGCGGGGGACACAGCAGGGAACACAGCCGGGACATAGCGCGGACACAATGGGATACAGCAGGATACAGCGGGACACAGCGGGGGACAGCGGTACACAACGGGACACAGCGGGATACAGCGGGGAACACAGCTGGGGCCAGCTGGGAAACACCGGAGGAAAGCGGGGACACAGCGGGACACAGTGGGTACACAGCAGGGACACAGCAGAACACAGCGGGACACACGGGAAACACCGGGACACAGCGTGGGACACAGTGGGGGACAGCGGGGACACAGCGAGGGACAGACGGGACACACCGGGACACAGCTAGGGACAGCGGGAACACAGCGGGGACACAGCAGGGACACATCGGGACACAGCGGGGACACAGCGGGGACACTGCGGGACACAGTGGGGACACAGGGGGACACAGCGGGGACACAGCGGGGTCACAGCGGGACACAGCGGGGGACACAGCGGGACACAGTGGTACACAGCCGTGACACAGCGGGGTACAGCGAGAGACACAGCGTGGGACACAGCGGGGTCACAGCGGGGGACACAGAAGGGGACACAGCGGGTACACAGCGGGGCTACATCGGGACACAGCGGGGACACAGTGGGACACAGCAGGGACACTGCGGGACACAGCGGGACACAGCGGGGACACAGCGGGGACTCAGCGGCGGATAGAGGGGACACTGCGGGACACATAGTGGGGACACTGCGGGGACACAGCGGGGGAAACAGCAAGGACACAAAGGGACACAGCGGGACACATTGGGGCCACAGCTGGGACACAGCGGGACACAGCGGGACATAGCAGGGACACAGTGGGGATACAGCGGGACACAGCGGGTGACACAGCGGGGACAAAGCAGAACACAGCGAGTACAAAGCGGGACACAGCGGGACCCCAGCGGGGGACAAAGTGGGGGACACAGCAGGACACAGCGGGGGACACAGCGAGTACAGAGCAGGACACAGCGGGACAGAGCGGTACACAATGGTGACAAAGTGGGGACACAGTACAACACAGCGGGACACAGCGGGACACAGCGGGGACACAGAGGGGAACAGTGAGGACACAGCTGGCTACAGAGCAGGACACAGCGGGGGACACAGCGGGACACACTGGGGACACAGCGGGACACAGCAGGGGACAGAGTGGGACACAGCGGGGGACATAGCGAGGACACAGCGAGACACAGCGGGATACAGCGAGGACACAGCGGGGGACACAGCGGGAGACAGATCGGGACACAGCGGGGGACACACTAGGACACAGCAGGACACAGCGGGGACACAGCGAGACACAGGGCAGACACAGCGTGGGACAGAAGGGACACAGAGGGACATAGTGGGAACACAGCAGGAACACAGCGGGGGAAACAGCGGGGGACACAGCTGGACGCAGCGGGGTCCCAGATGGACACAGCAGTGGACAGAGCGGGGACACAGCAGGACACAACAGGGGACAGAGCAAGGACTTTGCGGGACAAAGTGGGGACACAGTGGGGACTCAGCGGGGGACAGCGGGGACACAGCTGCACACAAAGCAGGGACAATGCGGGGACACAGCCGGGGAAACAGCAAGGACACAGTGGGACACAACGGGGACACAACGGGGGACACAGCGGGACACAGCGGGGACACAGTGGGGGACAGACAGGACACACCGGGACACAGCGAGGGACAGCGGGAACACAGCAGGGACACAGCGGGGACACTTCGGGACACGGCGGGACAAAACGAGGGACACAGCGGGAGACAGCAGGGACACAGCGAGACACAACGTGACACAGCGGGGTCACAACAGGACACAGCGTGGGACACAGCGGGACCCAGCGGGGACACAGCGTGGACACAACGGGGGACACAGCGGGACACAGCGTGGGACACAGGGGTACACAGCGGGGACACAGTGTGGACACAACGGGGGACACAGCGGGACACAGCGTGGGACACAGCGGGACAGAGTGGGACACAGCGTGACAAAGCGGGACACAACCGGGACAAAGCAGGAGACACAGCGGGACACAGCGGGGCCACAGCCGGACACAGCGGGACACAGCGGGACACAGCAGGACACAGTGGGAGACACAGCGGGGAGTTAGCGGGGGACACAGCGGGAGACAATGCGGGACTCCACGAGTCACAATGGGACACAGCGGGAAACAGCACGGACACAGCAACACACAGCGGGACACAGCGGGGGACACAGCGGGACACAGCGGGACACAATGGGACACAGCGGGACACAGCGGGGGACACAGCGGGACACAGTGGGGACACAGGGGGACACAGTGGGACACAGCGGGACACAGCGGGACACAATGTTGACAAAGTGGGGACACAGTAAAACACAGCGGAACACAGCGGGACACAGCGGGGATACAGCGGGACACAGCGGGGGACACAGCGAGACACAGCTGGGGACACAGCGGAGGACACAGCGGGACACAGCGGGACACAATGGTGACAAAGTGGGGACACAGTAAAACACAGCGGGACACAGCGGGACACAGCGGGGACACAGAGGGGAACAGTGAGGACACAGCGGTCTACAGAGCAGGACACAGCGGGGGACACAGCGGGACAAAGCGGGGACACAGCAGGACACAGCAGGGGACAGAGCGGGACACATCGGGGGACATAGCGAGGACACAGCGTGACACAGCGGGATACAGCGAGGACACAGCGGGGGACACAGCGGGAGACAGTTCAGGACACAGCGGGGGACACAGCAGGACACAGCAGGACACAGCGGGACACAGCGGGGGACACAGCGGGACACAGCGGGGACACAGCGGGGGACACAGCGAGGACACAGAGGGACACAGCGGGGGACACAGCGGTACACAGGGGGACACAATGGATACAGCGGAATACAGCGGGACACAGCGGGGGACAGCGGGACACAACGGGACACAGTGGGATACAGCGGGGCACACAGCTGGGACACACCGGAGGAAAGCGGGGACACAGCGGGACACAGTGGGTACACAGCAGGGACACAGCAGAACACAGCGGGACACACGGGAAACACCGGGACACAGCGTGGGACACAGTGGGGGACAGCGGGGACACAGCTGGGGACAGATGGGACACACCGGAACACAGCGAGGGACAGCGGGAACACAGCGGGGACACAGCGGGGACACTGTGGGACACAGTGGGGACACAGCGGGGACACAGCGGAACACAGCGGGGGACACAGCGGGACACAGCGGGGACACAGGGGGACACAGCGGGGGACACAGTGGGGACACAGCGGGAGACACAGCGGGAGACACAGCGGTGGACAGAGAGGCGGACACAGCCCCACACAGCAGCACACAGCAGGATACAGCGGGACACAGCGGGGACACAGCGGGTGACATAGCAGGGAGCAGCGGGGACACAGCTGGGCACAGCGGTGGACAGAACGGGGACACAGCGGGAAAAGCGGGCGACACAGCAAGGACACAGCGGGACACATCGGGGAAACAGCGGGGACTCAGCGGGGGACAGCGGGGACACTGCGAGACACACAGCGGGGACACTGCGGGGACACAGAGGGGAAACAGCAAGGACACAAAGGGACACAGCGGGGACACATTGGGGCCACAGCTGGGACACAGCAGGACACAGCGGGACACAGCGGGGACACAGCGGGGACACAGTGGGGACACAGCGGGACACAGCATGTGACACAGCGGGGACAAAGCAGAACACAGCGAGTACAAAGCAGGACACAGCGTGACACAGTGGGGACACAGCCGGGGAAAAATTGGGAGACACAGCAGGACACCGCGGGGGACACAGCGAGTACAGAGCAGGACACAGCAGGACACAGCGGGGACAGAGCAGGACTCAGCGGGGTACACAGCATGGGACACAACGGGACACAGCAGGGACACAGCGGGGGAAAGAGGGGACACAACGGGGGACAACGGGGACACAGCGGGAGACAGCCGGGACACAGCGGGACACAGCAGGACACAGCGGTTGACCCAGCGGGGGACACAGTGGGACACAGGGTAGGACACAGCGAGGAAACAGCGAGGACACAACGGGGACACAGCGGGACACAGCGGGGACATAGCAGGGACAAAGCGAGACACATCGGTGACACAGCGGGACACAGCGGGACACAGTGGTGACACAGCAGGACACAGAGGGACACAGCGTGATCAAAGCGAGGACACAGCGGGACACAGAGGGACACAGCGGGACACAGCGTGGGACACAGCGGGACAGAGTGGGACACAGCGTGACAAAGCGGGACACAACCGGGACAAAGCAGGAGACACAGCGGGACACAGCGGGGCCACAGCCGGACACAGCGGGACACAGCGGGACACAGCAGGACACAGTGGGAGACACAGCGGGGAGTTAGCGGGGGACACAGCGGGAGACAATGCGGGACTCCACGAGTCACAATGGGACACAGCGGGAAACAGCACGGACACAGCAACACACAGCGGGACACAGCGGGGGACACAGCGGGACACAGCGGGACACAATGGGACACAGCGGGACACAGCGGGGGACACAGCGGGACACAGTGGGGACACAGGGGGACACAGTGGGACACAGCGGGACACAGCGGGACACAATGTTGACAAAGTGGGGACACAGTAAAACACAGCGGAACACAGCGGGACACAGCGGGGATACAGCGGGACACAGCGGGGGACACAGCGAGACACAGCTGGGGACACAGCGGAGGACACAGCGGGACACAGCGGGACACAATGGTGACAAAGTGGGGACACAGTAAAACACAGCGGGACACAGCGGGACACAGCGGGGACACAGAGGGGAACAGTGAGGACACAGCGGTCTACAGAGCAGGACACAGCGGGGGACACAGCGGGACAAAGCGGGGACACAGCAGGACACAGCAGGGGACAGAGCGGGACACATCGGGGGACATAGCGAGGACACAGCGTGACACAGCGGGATACAGCGAGGACACAGCGGGGGACACAGCGGGAGACAGTTCAGGACACAGCGGGGGACACAGCAGGACACAGCAGGACACAGCGGGACACAGCGGGGGACACAGCGGGACACAGCGGGGACACAGCGGGGGACACAGCGAGGACACAGAGGGACACAGCGGGGGACACAGCGGTACACAGGGGGACACAATGGATACAGCGGAATACAGCGGGACACAGCGGGGGACAGCGGGACACAACGGGACACAGTGGGATACAGCGGGGCACACAGCTGGGACACACCGGAGGAAAGCGGGGACACAGCGGGACACAGTGGGTACACAGCAGGGACACAGCAGAACACAGCGGGACACACGGGAAACACCGGGACACAGCGTGGGACACAGTGGGGGACAGCGGGGACACAGCTGGGGACAGATGGGACACACCGGAACACAGCGAGGGACAGCGGGAACACAGCGGGGACACAGCGGGGACACTGTGGGACACAGTGGGGACACAGCGGGGACACAGCGGAACACAGCGGGGGACACAGCGGGACACAGCGGGGACACAGGGGGACACAGCGGGGGACACAGTGGGGACACAGCGGGAGACACAGCGGGAGACACAGCGGTGGACAGAGAGGCGGACACAGCCCCACACAGCAGCACACAGCAGGATACAGCGGGACACAGCGGGGACACAGCGGGTGACATAGCAGGGAGCAGCGGGGACACAGCTGGGCACAGCGGTGGACAGAACGGGGACACAGCGGGAAAAGCGGGCGACACAGCAAGGACACAGCGGGACACATCGGGGAAACAGCGGGGACTCAGCGGGGGACAGCGGGGACACTGCGAGACACACAGCGGGGACACTGCGGGGACACAGAGGGGAAACAGCAAGGACACAAAGGGACACAGCGGGGACACATTGGGGCCACAGCTGGGACACAGCAGGACACAGCGGGACACAGCGGGGACACAGCGGGGACACAGTGGGGACACAGCGGGACACAGCATGTGACACAGCGGGGACAAAGCAGAACACAGCGAGTACAAAGCAGGACACAGCGTGACACAGCGGGGACACAGCCGGGGACAAATTGGGAGACACAGCAGGACACCGCGGGGGACACAGCGAGTACAGAGCAGGACACAGCAGGACACAGCGGGGACAGAGCAGGACTCAGCGGGGTACACAGCATGGGACACAACGGGACACAGCAGGGACACAGCGGGGGAAAGAGGGGACACAACGGGGGACAACGGGGACACAGCGGGAGACAGCCGGGACACAGCGGGACACAGCAGGACACAGCGGTTGACCCAGCGGGGGACACAGTGGGACACAGGGTAGGACACAGCGAGGAAACAGCGAGGACACAACGGGGACACAGCGGGACACAGCGGGGACATAGCAGGGACAAAGCGAGACACATCGGTGACACAGCGGGACACAGCGGGACACAGTGGTGACACAGCAGGACACAGAGGGACACAGCGTGATCAAAGCGAGGACACAGCGGGACACAGAGGGACACAGCGGGAGACACAGCGGGGGACACAGCAGGACACTGCGGGACAAAGCGGGACACAGCGGGGACACAGAGGGGGACACAGCGAGGACACAGCCTGACACTGCGGGACACAGCAGGACACAGCGGGGACACAGCGGGACACAGAGGCGGACACAGAGGGACACAGCGGTACACAGCTGGGACACAGGGGGACACAGCGGGGAACACAGCGGGACACAGGGGGGGCACAGCGGAGGACACAGCGGGACACAGCGGTATACAGCGGGACACATCAGGGACACGGCGTGGACACAGCGCGACCCAGCGGGGACACAATTGGGACACATAGGGACACAGAGTGGACACAGCGGGGACAAAGCGGGACACAGCGGGGGACACAGCGGGGGACAGAACAGGACACAGCGAGGACACAGCTGGACACAGCGGGTGACACAGCGGGGGACAGCGGGGACGCACTGACCGCAGCGGGGACAGAGCAGGGGACAAAGGGGACACAGCGGGACACAGCGGGTAACACAACTGGGAACACAGCAGAACACAGCGGGGACACAGCGGGACACAGCGGGGATACAGCGGGGACAGGAGACACAGCGGGGGACACAGCGGGACACAGCGGGACACAGCGAGGACACAGCTGGACACAGCGGGGTCAAAGCGGTGGACAGCGAGAACTCAGCGGGACACAGTGGGGGACAGAGCGGGACACAGTTGGGGACACAGCGGGGGACACAGCGGAACACAGCGGAGACACTGCATGAACAAGTAGGGGACACAGTGGGACCCATAGGGGGACACAGGGGGGGACACAATTGCGACAGAGCTGGACACAGCGGGGGATACAGCTGGGACACATCGGGACACAGCAGGGGACACAGCGGGACACAGCGGGGGACACAGCAGAAAACAGCGGGGACACAGCGGGACACAGTGGGGACACAGTGGGGCACACAGCAGAGGACAGAGCAGGACTCAGCGGGGACACAGCGCGGACACAGAGGGGAACACAGCCGGACAAAGCGACACACAACGGGGGACACAGCATGGGACACAACGGGAGACAGCGGGACAGAGTGGGGGACACAGCGGGGGACACAGCGGGTGACACAGCAGGGGACACAGCGGGACACAGCGGGGACACAGCAGGGGACACAGCAGGGGACACAGCGGGACACAGCGCGACACAGCGGGACAGAGCAGGGCACAGCAGGACACACCGTGACACAGGGGGGACACAGGAGGGGACACAGCGAGGACACAGCAGGACACAGCGGGGGACACAGCGGGACACAGCGGGGACACAGTGGGCACAGCGGGGGACACAGAGGGGACACAGCGGGACACAGCGGGACACAAAGGGCCACAGCGTGCCACAGCGCGGGACACAGAGGGTCAATGAGGGGACACAGCGAGGACACAGCGGGACACAACGGGACCCAGCGGGGACACAACATGGACACAACGGGGACACAGCGAGGACACAGTGGGACACAGCGGGACACAGCGGGGTACACAGCCGGGGACACAGCGGGACACAGCGGGACACAACAGGGGACACAGCGGGACACAGCGGGGGAAACAGCGGGGGCATAGCGGGTACACAGAGGGAACACAGTGGGGACACAGCGGGACACAGCAGGACACAGCGGGGACAGAGCGTGGGATACAGCGGGACACAATGGGACACAGCGGGGACATAGCGTGACATTGGGGGGACACAGCGAGGACACAGCGGGACACAGCGGGGACACAACGGGGACACAGCGGATACACAGCGAGGACACAGCGGGACACAGCGGGACACAGCTGGGGACACACTGAGGAGACAGCAGGACACAACGGGATACAGCGTGGGACAGGGCAGGGATACAGCGGGACACAGCGGGGGACACAGCAAGGACACAGCGGGACTCAGCGGGGACTCAGCGGGGGACAGCGGGGACACGGCTGGACACACAGAGGGGAAACTGCGGGAACACCGCAAGGGGAACAGCAAGGACACAGCGGGACACAGCCGGACACAGCGGGGACACAGCGGGACACAGCAGGGGCCACAGCGGAGGACACAGCGGGGGACACAGAGGCAGACACAGCGGGGGACACAGAGGCAGACACAGCGGGACACAGTGTCACATAGCAGGACACAGCTGGACACAGCTTGGACACAGCGGGTGACACAGCAGGGCGCAGCGGGGACACAGCTGGACACAGCAGTGGACAGAGCGGGCACACAGCGGGACAAAGAAGGTGACACAGCAAGGACACAGCAGGAAACAGCGGGGACACAGAGGGGACTAAGCGGGGGACAGCGGGGACACACCAGGACACACAGCGGGGACACTGCGGGGACACAGCGAGGAAACAGCAAGGACAGAGCGGGACACAGCGGGGACAAAGCGGGGCCAAAGCGGAGACACAGCAGGACACAGCGGGGAAACAACGGGGGACACAGCGGGACACAGCGAGACACAGTGGGGACACAGCGGGGGACAAAGCTAGACACAGCGAGGAGAAAGCGGGACACAGCAGGGGACACAGCGGTGACACAGCGGAGATACAGCGGGGGACACAGCGGGGGACACAGCGGGACACAACGGGGGACAAAGCGAGGACACAGCGGGACACAGCGGGACACAGCGGGGACACAGCGGGGACAGAGCAGGACAGAGCGGGGGACACAGCAGGGGACACAACGGGACACAGCGGGGACCCAACAGGGAACACAGGGGACACATCTGGGGACAACGGCGACACAGCGGGACAAAGTGGGGGACAGCGGGGACACAGCTTGTCACAGCGGGACACAGCCGAGGACACAGCGGGGGACAAAGCGGGACACAGCAGGGGACACAGCAGGGACACAGCAGGGACACAGCGGGACACAGGGGGGCCACAGCGGGGACACACCGGGACACAGCGGGACACAGTGCGGACAAAGCGAGGACACAGCGAGACACAGCAGGACACAGCAGTGACACAGCGGAGACACAGCGGAGACACAGAGGGGACAGAGAGGGTTTCACAGCGGGACACAGCGGGGGACACAGCGAAGACACAGCGGGGTAACAGCGGGACACAGGGGCGATATAGCGGGGACACAGCGGGACACAGCAGAGACACAGCAGGGACACAGCAGGGGACACAGCGGGACACAGCGGGACACAGTGGTGACAAAGCAAGGACACAGCTGGACACAGCAAGTCACAGCGGGACACAGTGGGGAAACAGCGGGGGACAGTGGGGACACACCGGGGGACAATGGGAACACAGCGGGACACAGCGGGGGACAGCGGGGACACAGCGAGGACACAGCTGGACACAGCAGAACACAGCGGGACACAGCGGGTAACAGAGCAGAGGATACAGCGGAACACAGCGGGACACAGCGGGGTACACATCGGGACACAGCAGGGACACAGCAGGGACAGAGCAGGACACAGTGGGAAACAGCGGGGGACACGGCAGGACACAGCGGGGAACACAGCGGGACACAGCGGGGACACAGCCTGTACACAGCGGCGGACATAGTGGGGGACACTGAGCGAAACACCGGGACACAGCGGGGACACAGCGAGAACACAGCGGTATAAAGCGGGACACAGCTTCGACCCAGCGGGGACACAGCGGGACACAGCGGGAAACAGCGGGGGACACAGCAGTGGACAAAGCAGGACACAGCGGGACACAGTGGGGGACAAGCGGCGACAGAGCGGGACACAGGGGGACACAGACGGGGACACAGCGGTACACAGCAGGGGACACAGCGGGACACAGCGGGGACACAGCGGGGGACACACCCAGACACAGCGGGACACATCGTGACACAGCGGTGGACACAAAGGGACACAGCTGGGACACAGCGGGGACACAGCGGGACATAGCAGGACACACTGGGGACACAGCGAGGACACAGTGGAGGACACAGCGAGACACAGTGTGAAACACCGAGACACATCGTGGACACAGCGGGGACACAGCGGGTGACACAACGGGTCACAGCGGGGGACACAGCGAGGACATAGCGAGGACACAGCGGGGACACAGCGGGACAAAGCGAGGACACAGCGGGGACACAGCGGGACAGAGCGGAGACACTGCGGGGACACAGCGGGGGACACAGCGTGACGCAGCAGTGACAAAGCGGGGACACAGCGAGGCACAACGGGACACAGCGGGACACATCGGGGACACAGCGGGGGAGAGTGGGGACACACCGGGGGACAACGGGGACACAGCGGGACACAGCGGGGGACAGCGGGGACACAGGGGGACACAGCGTGACACAGCGGGACACAGCGGGACACAGCAGGGGACACAGCAGGACACAGCGGGGGACACAGCGAGGACACAGCGGGACTCAGCGGGACAAAGCGGGGACACATCGGGGACACAGCGGGGGACACAGTGGGGGATACAGCGGGACACAGCGGGGGGAAAAGCGAAGAGACAGCGGGACACATCGGGAAACAGTGGTGGACAGAGCGGGGACACAGTGGGACACCGCATGGGACACAGCAAGGACACAGCAGGACACAGCGGGGACACAGCGGGGACTCAGCGGGGACACAACGGTACACAGCAGGGAGACAACGAGGACACAGCCGGAAAAAGCGGGGACACAGCGGGGACACAGCGGGGACACAGCAGGGACACAGCGGGACACAGGGGGGACACAGCGGGACACAGCGGGGACACACCAGAGAGACAGCGGTACACAGCGTGACACAGCTGGGGACACAGCTGGGGCCAAATTGGAGGACACAGCGGGACACAGCGGCGACACAGAGGGACACACCGGGGACACAGTGGGGACACAGCGGGACATAGCGGGACACAGTGGGGTCACAGCAAGGACACAGCGGGACACATCGGGGACACAGCGGGGAAACAGCGGGGGACACAGCGGGGAAACAGCGGGGGACACAGCGGGGACACAGCGGGACAGAGCAGGACACAGCAGGACACAGCGTGACACAGGGGGGACACAGCAGGGGACACAGCGAGGACACAGCATGATACAGCGGGGGAAACAGCAGGACACAGCGGGGACACAGCGGGACACAGCGGGGGACACAGAGGGTACACAGTGGGAAACAGCGGGACACAACGGGCTACAGCGGTCCACAGCGGGACACAACGGGCCACAGCGTGCCACAGCGCGGGACACAGAGGTTCACTGCGTGGACACAGCGAGGACACAGCGGAACACAGCGAGGACACAGCGGGGACACAACATGGACACAGCGTGGACACAGCGAGGACACAGCGGGACACAGCAGGAAACAGCAGGACACAGCGGGGAATACAGCCGGGGACACAGTGGGACACAGCGGGACAAAATGGGGGACACAGCGGGACACAGCGGGGATACAGCGGGACACAGCGGGACACAGCGTTGGACAGGGCGGGGACACAGCGGGACACAGAGTGGGACTCAGCAAGGACACAGCGGGACACAGCGGAGACACAGCGGGGACTCTGCAGGGACTCAGCGGGGGACAGCGGGGACACAGCGGGACACAGAGTGGGACTCAGCTAGGACACAGCGGGACACAGCGGAGACACAGCGGGGACTCTGCAGGGACTCAGCAGGGGACAGCGGGGACACAGCGGGACACACCGTGGGGAAACTCCGCGGACACTGCAAGGGGAACAGCAAAGATACAGCAGGACACAGCCGGACACAGCGGGGACACAGCGGGACACAGCAGGGGACACAGCGGAGGACACAGCGGGACACATCAGGGACAAAGCAGGGACACAGCGGAGGACACAGCGGGACACAGCAGAACAAAGCGGGGGACACATCGAGGA